>NW_021609614.1:0-1164 GCF_004785775.1 Grammomys surdaster | reverse complement strand
GGAAGGCAGAGACAGGTGGATTTCTGAGTTCGAGGCCAGCCTGGTCTATAGAATGCGTACCAGATCAGCCAGGGCTATACAGAGAAACCCTGTCTCGAAAAACCAAAAAAAAAAAAAAAAAAATGATTGTGTCCCTCAAGTAGTAATTCCAATTGCATAAGACATATTTAGATAACACGCAATTTTATATAATTTATATAATTTGCATTATTTCACCAAATTTATATATTTACATAATTTAATATGTTATATAATTTATATAACTTGTTAACATACATAATGCATACAATTTTATGTAATTTGTATAATTTATACAATGTCCAGTGTCTTTAGAACATGGAACTTAAATATTTTCAAGGCCACCAACAACATCTACTGATATTGATGTGTTGTTGAAACTCATATTTCTCTGATATTTATAGTATATATTAACATTACATATCTGTATTGCATATTTACATTAGCATCATATTTATATTATATACATATTACATACTAGCATAATAAAGGTCTGTATTATCATATTTACACTATATTTATAGTATATACTTACATTATATATACTGTATATTTACATTAAATATTTACATTGTATACTTACATTATATATATATATATTATATGTTAACAATCTCTTATGAAATTGAAAGTGATTTAAGGAAAATTTCAGATAAAATTGAATATGTGCATGGAAAAAATGTCTGATAATTTTGAAGATATTTTGAAAGAACTAGTGACAAAAATTAGGATAAAAGCAGAAAAATTAGACGGAAAAATATAAAGCATATAAGAAAGGTTTGATTAAAATCATGAGAAAAAGAAAATATAAGAAAAATTGAAACTTTTTAAAATAATTCCTGGAAAAATTGAAGATTGACATAGAAAATTATATGTGATATTAAATATGTCTTTAGGAAAATTTCCGATAAAATTGAACATTTGTAAGAAAACAGTGTTTGATAAAATTGAAGATATTGTTAACAAAATCAGTGATAAAAAGTAAGATAAATAGCTAAAATGTGATGAAAAAATACATAACACATATGGAACAAATTTGATTAAAGTTGTGACCAATACAAAGCAAATATATAAAAAATTGAATCTTTTTTAAAAATTCCTTAAAAAATTGAAGATTGTCAAGGAAAAACTTTCATATAAAACTGA
>NW_021609613.1:0-1319 GCF_004785775.1 Grammomys surdaster | reverse complement strand
AGATATACAGTATCTTCTGGGCAGAATGAATGATTATGTCAATGGAGTATTAGATATTGTATTTTATTGTGATTGCTAATGAATCTACATTCCATTCTAGAAGTCAGTCTTGGCATCCAGTAACCATTTGTCTTTGACTCTAGTTCAAGGAAGATAAGTTTTCAGTAATAACCCTGAGTGTTATTGTTTTACAACAGATATACATGTGCTCTGTGTTGGTGCCTGGTGACTCCTGAGGTTAGAAATAGTCTTCATTATACCCGTATTCCTTATCAGTCTAAATATATCATTGCACACTTACTTGTCTGTAGAAATATTGTCAAGGTCCCTGGTATCATTTTCCATTTAATATTTTCTTTTTAATGTGTTTTAGAATTGTCTCAAGAGGAACTGTATTTATTTCACCTTTGAAACATTTAATCCTTGGTGTGAATTTTCAAGAATTTTAACCTTTGTTCCTCACACAGAATCTGGGAGAAGAACAAGAAAAGAATGAGTTCTTCTCTGGTAAACATTTCTCAGGTCAGTGTCCTGTCCACATTTCTATTTAAAAATCCCATTTTTTAGAAACCATTCAAAAGTACTATATCCAGACTTTTCTATTCAACTTTGCTGAAGTTGTTTATCAGGTTTAGGAGTTCTTCAGTGGAAGTGTTATGATCACTTAAGTATACAATCATATCATCTGCAAAAAGTGATAGTTTGACTTATTCTTTTCCAACTTGTATCTTTGACCTCCTTTTGTTGTCTTATTGCTCAGTCTAAGACTTCAAGTACTAGATTGAATAGGTAAGGAGAGAATGGGAAGCCTTGTGTAGTCCCTGATTTTAGTGGGATTGCATCATTTTCTCTTTATTCAGGTTGATGTTGGCTACTGGTTTGCTGTATATTGCTTTTACTATGTTTAGATACGGGCCTTGAATTCCTACTCTTTCCAAGGCTTTTACCATGAAGGGGTATTGAATATTTTCAAATGCTTTCTCAGCATCTAGTGAGATGATGATGTAGTTTTTTTTTAAATTTGTTTATATATTAGATTATGTTGATGGATTTCCATATATTGAAACATCCCTGCATTCCTGGAATAAAGCCTACTTGATCATGATGGAATCTTGTTTTGATGTGTTCTTGGATTCTGTTTGCTAGAATTTTATTGAGTATTTTTGCATCGATGTTCATACAGGAGATTGGTCTGAAGTTCTCTTTTTTTGTTGGGTCTTTGTTTGGTTTAGGTATGGGCGTAATCATGGCTTCATGGAATGAACTGGGTAGTGTTCCTACTGTTTTTATTATCTATAAGTGTAATGTTATCTAAAACA
>NW_021609612.1:0-1396 GCF_004785775.1 Grammomys surdaster | reverse complement strand
GTATGATAGTCAAATTAAGGAGCATAGGCTGCTTCAAGCTAAAGACAAATATTAGGCCTTTATTTGTCAGGGCACTGCTAGTGTTGCAGGGAGGCCATGGTAGAGAACCCTGTTAGCTATTTTGGCAGTCTAACTTGTGGATGTCCTTTAAAGCAGGACTAAATGGTCACTAAGAGGACCAGGAAAGGCACTACAAATAGTGAATCTTACATCTAGTTTTAAATTCTGTGGTTGAATTTCAACTAATGAAGGACGCAAATTAACATCTTCTACAGAAGAAAATGTTTCTAATCTGGTCATCTTTGTTTCCTTGTATCATACCTTATGATCTACAACAACTAGATATAATTTAATAAAATTATTCTATTTCTTCAGTACCTCTTGTTTCATTTTGTGGTTTGTTTCTGGAAGTAGAGTCTTGGGCTTGTGGTTCCTCAGCATCCAGGAGAGCCTCAACATTCCTGTCATGGTTCTGGCTCAAGATATTGGATTCTTGAAATGCATTAACAACAGAGACAAGTCATGTGACCTTTATGGTAAATCAAACAAACAAACAAACAAACAAGAAACAAGCAAAAACCAAACAACAACAACAAAAAAAAAACAGAGAAATCCAGTAATGGATCTATGTTATTGCATTCCATCTCATGAACAATCCTCAGGAACCATCATCAGAGGTACAGTGGTGCTTTTGAAAGATCACCAAGCGCACTCTACACACCAGCATGTGTTGCACTGATGGTGTAGGCAAGTCATAACTTCATGTCAATGTGACAATGTACAGACAAGAGGACAGAACTCTGTTATGTTGGTGTTGTACCTGGTAAACAGAATCCATATATCTCTTAGAGCCACATAAAAACTGAAATTTATGCACTCTTACTTCTTAGTGGTGTTCACTACAATGCTATATACTTGATACCCTATGAACCTTAGTTCTAAACATATGGATATACAATTATGCACACACACACATACACACACACACAAACAGTTAGCCCTTAAGGAAAAGCACACAGAACTGCTTTGTGATGTCTATTAAATGACAGAAGAATCACCTACATAAGAATGAATTTAGGAAGCATGTGGTCTCAGTACGTTATACATGGGCACATCTGTCTCTATATTTAATTTTTTTTCTGGAAAGGTCTCTATCCTATTTTAGCATGTAATTTACTCTACAGAAAAGAATGACCTTGAACTTATGTTTCTCCTTCCTTGACTTCTCAAGGATAAGCATTAATAGGATTGAGCCATCGTGGGCACATTTTATGCAGAACTAGGATACTAACACTGGGTTCTGGATGAGCTAAACTTGTACAGAGCCAAGTGGGCTGAAGCTCCTGTCTATAGATTCACACTAGATTCCCTTAACCAAACCACAGTATAGCAAAGT
>NW_021609611.1:0-2841 GCF_004785775.1 Grammomys surdaster | reverse complement strand
AGACCACATTGAGATATTTTCTAAAAATGCTCAGTTTCAAAGTTACTTAAAACCAAGTTGTCACATTATGGTTGGGCTGAATAGAATCTTCCCTCAACTAGCCAAGCCTGCACATGTCCTCATCATGAACTGGCAAGAACAGCAGCCTGGTGCATTGGGAATATAATAAGCAGTGTGTGTTCACATCACGTGTAGGTGACATCCTTACTGACTCTCTGTATGCCCTTTCTTAGCTCCTGCTTAGATATGGGTACTTAGTCCAGGGCAGTGAGACTATACCATACCTGGTCCTACCTCCCTCACCAGTCCTAGCAGGAGTGCACCATACCTGGTCATAACTCCCTCAACCAGTCCTACCTTTTCTATCTATTTAAAAAAAAATTTCTGTAGGTTTCTATTCTAGTCTAGCATGTAATTCACTCTACAGAAAAGAATGACCTTGAACTTATGTTTCTCCTTCCTTCACTTCTCAAAGATAAGCATCAATAGGAATGAGCCATCCTGGGCACTTTTTATACAGAACTAGGATACAAACTCTGGGTCCTGGACACACTAAACATGTACTGAGCAACTGGGTTGAAGCTCCCATCCATATTAGCATAATAGCTCCCTTTAATCAAACCATGGCATACCAAACTACTGAAACCATAGTTGTACTATGCAGAAAACACTTAATATTGAGTCATGTGGTTCACTGCTAAAAATAGGTATCTACTCAGTATTCACACCCAGAATGTGGAGACTGACCACCACTCAGAGATAAAACTCATGGAGCATAGAGTATATCTGATTTTTAAAGGTATATTTCCTTTTGGTGTGGTAGTGTACTCCCTTAATAAATAATGGTGCAGTGGTGGCACATGCCTTTAATCCCAACACTTGGGAGGCAGAGCCAGGCGGATTTCTGAGTTCGAAGCCAGCCTGGTCTACAGAGTGAGTTCCAGGACAGCCAGGGCTACACAGAGAAATGCTGTCTCAAAAAAAGCAAATAAATAAATAAATAAATAAATAAATAAATAAATAAATAAAGGCATTCTGTAGGCTTAGGCAGGTGGAGATGTGTGAGACCTGGGTCAGAAAGTTATATTCATACACATACATACATACATACATACATACATATACATACACACATCTCTATCTCAAAACAAAACAAACCTCTAAATTCCCTAAAGAATGAGAGACAGCACTGATCAACACCTAGGTGGAGACTGGAGTTCTTACTTGACCATGTGCATAAATTGTGTTGCCCTTGTTGTCATGCTAATATTGTCCACCCCCTTAAGCCTTCCTGTAGACCTTATTAGAATGAACACGGGAAACCCAGTTGGGACACATCCACTCTACATTTCTGTTCTGTGTACTGTGTTTCATTTATAGGTCTTGTCACCTGAAAAGAAGTATGTGTGCTTCTATACCTTTTTAAACTCACTGTCTGCTGCCTGGACTAGGACTTCTACCCAATCTAGCCATCAGGATAGTACTTGAGATCATTATAGATTTGATACCTTGCAAGCAGTTCCTAAAAACTGTAACTCTTCCATAGGGATTATTGTACCCTGATGAACTTAATGACCACAGATATATCCATAAGATTTTATCTGCTGTGTTGTTTCTTCTCATTTTTTGTTAAAAGACACACACACACACACACACACACACACACACACCTAGAACCTTATTCTAATTATCATAGAACAGAGTGTTGCATCAGACAAAACACAACTAGTGTTTACAACAATTCTTATCTAAAGTCTGTCATAGTAATTCCACAATACATACCATCTGTACTTTCTCTAAAAGGTACCTGTAATTGAGAGGGAAAAATACTTTATACTCCATAATCATGCAGTGTAATATATGTAAATTGTTCAGATTGATCCACTTCTGAGTTGTAATGGCTATAAGGATGAAAAATCGTAGTCGAGTGATGACTATATTAATGGGTACATTATTTGAGGTTGCCACAAATTATCTGGGGCTCTGTACTTGTGACCAAAACAAATATCTTTCACATTTTTAATGATTCATAGGTAGATCAAAACTATGTGGCCTCTAGAGTGTCCCAAAACCTACACCATATTTGAAAACACATATTTTTCACTAGTACATATTATATCTCTAGCGCCCATGATTTAGAACTAATTTGAGTATATGACCCAAAGTTTGGTGCATTAGAAGCTTACTGTGTGTGGCATGTTGCTGTTAAGTGTTCAGTTGGTAAGTTCTTTAAAACATGAGGATTCGTGTAAACAGGAGAGACCCACTTGAAAGATATTAGTCCCATAAATCAGGACATAAAGTTGCACCACATTGTGATGTATTGAATTAAGAGCAAGTTGGTACAGTCCCTCCATTCCAATCTCTTCCCAAGTAAATGCCCTACTACCTGTGATGGATCTGACTAGTGTCATGACTCAAATGTGATACCCACTGAAACATAAGGGAACTACTGAGATAAAGGTTCTACCTTAGGGAAAGGAAAGTCCCTCTTACCTTAATCCTCCTTAATGGTGACTTTTCTTGGTTCTTGTCTGAAGTTGCATTCTCAGCATGTTTAGGTAATGCTAGGGGAACAGAGAGTAACTGTCAGCTCCTGGTATTGCTTACTATTTACACTGGACTTTACTTGGTGTGGGTAAAAGTGCATGGGCTTAGTATATGTAACTAAATATAGTGAATGAAATGGTCAGATAAAGCTGGACTGTCTTCTGAGAAGGTAAATAGAGTCAAAAAAAGGATTTGGAGAAAATTGTTGGGACCAAGCAAAAGAAACTTGCCCAAGTACTGTCAATTTGTTTTGGAACATAATTATTTTTCTCAACCACAGTTTCCATATTC
>NW_021609610.1:0-2565 GCF_004785775.1 Grammomys surdaster | reverse complement strand
GTGGTGGCGCACGCCTTTAATCCCAGCACTTGGGAGGCAGAGGCAGGCGGATTTCTGAGTTCGAGAGTTCGAGGCTAGCCTGGTCTACAGAGTGAGTTCCAGGACAGCCAGGGCTACTCAGAGAAACCCTGTCTCGAAAAACCAAAACAAAACAAAAAAAAAAATAATGGCAATTAGTATATAATGGTTTTATTCTATATAGTGAATAAATGGTCTTATAATTTTTAATGTAGTAACTATAAATATATAATAAACATACGCAAAAGCTTCTTGGGATCCCCAAAAGCTTCTTTAAAAATTATATTTGTTTATAGAGGTACACACACACACTCAAGTGAGTGTGTGGAGGTCAGAGAACAATTTGCAAGAGGCAGGTCTCTCCTACCACGTGGGTATCAAGACTTAACTCACGTCATTAGGCTTGGCAGCAAGCGCCTTTGCCCAGAGAGCCATCATCTCACTAACACACAGTATAAAAGGGTCCTGAGATTTAAAATTCTCAGAACCATGACACTACATGCTAACATGAGGTGGCAGGCTTTCCTCCAGGATTATAGACAATTCATGTTCAAACACAACATGTTAAAGACACAACACAGAGAAGGCCCAAGGCCACAGCCCTCATTCATCCTCTAACCCTCAGAGCACACTGAGCGTGACCAACGTGTGAAACCAAGTGGGACTGGTCAGAGCCACTTCAGTCGTTCATCCTGAGTTTCTCAGTGACGATGGAAAGGAAACGGGAGAAATCCAGGCCTTGGAAAATAGAGCTCAGGCCTGAAGCACACATTGCGTGCTACTCCCTTGTGACTCCACAGAGTGAGAGCAAGTGTAGTGGGCAACTGTGGGTCCCATGCTGGATTCCCAGAACCTAGGAGGTAGTGCTGGTTGGGGGGCTGCCTGGCTAGGGAGTGAGACCCTGTCTCAAAAAGAAAGAAAAAAAAAAAAAAGGAAACCAGAAAAGGTTAAGGTCACGCAGAAGAGAAAACAAAAATATAGGAACTAGACCTACCTGTCCACTCCATCCCAGCGATACCCGGGCCAAATGTTGAATCTATTGGGAGGAGGAGCAGGACCGCTGTAGCGAGGCCTCACTAAACACAAGAATGAGAAAAAGGAAATGAACTACTGAAACAATTCAATTCAGGGCTAGATGGCTATGGGAGAAAATCGTTCATGGAAGTTCCTATTATTTTGATCCAAACTTCCAAACACAAGGGCATTACAGTAGGTGAGGGGCAGCCTTCTCTGGGAAAAGCTAAGCACAGCAGTCTGACAACTCTCTCAGGCACCTCCGGTTCCAGCAACCCCATGCGCACCCTTCTTATTCTTGTTCTCCTTAGCCTTATTCTTCTTAATAAACTTGGCCATCGGGTCCCCTTCTCTTTCTTGTTCTCTCAGCATCCGATCCAGATCTTCGTCATCTATGTAGCGGGCCAGAGGCTTCTGCATCTCCTTCACCGCATCTTCTACGTTCTGTTGCTGCTGCCGACTCTGGGCAAGCCTGGGCAAAAAGAAGCATCCTGGTTGAGAATTCCCTCCTACACTAAGAGACCACAATGCTGCCCTGGAAGATTCCCTCTGTAGGAGCCCCAGAATCCCGACTGGGGTCTTGAACCCACCATCTCAAGAGACTGTGCACTTGAGGCTCACCCCGTATCAGCTTCCAGAAACACAAGGCAATGGCTGGCTCTGGTCCTGCAGTCCAGCTTTGTGCTCAGGGGCACACTTACCCTTTCCCCCACTGGGCATACAGCTCATCTCGCTCTGAGTCTTTCTCTGCTTTTCTCCTCTGTTCCAAGCGCTCCAGCTTCAGATTTCTCTTCCGACCAGACTTGTCTCGAAATACAGTTTCAGTGAACTCAAACTGAGCTATGAAGGAAAAATCACATTTTAAAGATACATACCAGGCATCACAGTCAGAAATAACATTCTAGCACTAGGAACCAACTGCTTGGGATCTCTTGCTGGAAGAATTCTGAGACAGAGAACAGTGGCTCCTACCAACATTCTTTCACACTGGGAAGGAAAGTAGTGCTTGCACTACTGACGTTAGGGTACTGCAGAAAAGCAGAGCAGAGACATAGAAGCATTCCCCTAGCAAATATGACAAGCAACACACAACAGAAAAGAGAGCTACAGGAGCTGAAAGTGGCCTACGCACACCCATATTTGTACCTCCGAGGTCAGTGGTGTCTTGGTCCTGTTTCTTGAGTTCCTGGTGCTCCCGTTGAACATCAGTGACCAACCCAGTTTTTGTTCCGGAATACATGTGTGGAGCCTGTACAAGAGAAGAGGAATACAAGTATACAGTCTGTGTAAGCGGAATACAAGTCTGCAGCCTGTGCAAGAGGAATACGTGTGTGAAGTCTGTGCAAGAAGAATACAAATGTGCAGCCTGTACAAGTGCAATACATGTGTGCAACCAGTACAAATGGAATACAAATGTGCAGTCTGTGCACGGGGAATACAAGTGTGCAACCAGTCCAAGTGGAATACAAATGTGCAGTCTGTGCACGGGGAATACAAGTGTGCAACCAGTCCAAGTGGAATACAAATGTGCAG
>NW_021609609.1:0-4261 GCF_004785775.1 Grammomys surdaster | reverse complement strand
CAGATGAAGGAATTGAACAAAACCATCCAGGACATAAAAATGGAAGTAGAAACAATAAAGAAATCACAAAGGGTGACTACCCTGGAGATAGAAAACCTAAGAAAGAAATCAGGAGTCATAGACACAAGCATCACCAACAGAATACAAGAGATAGAAGAAAGAATCTCAGATGCAGAAGATACCTTAGAAAATATTGACACAACTGTTAAAGAAAACGCAAAATGCAAAAAGTTGTTAACACAAAACATCCAGGAAATCCAGGACGCAATGAGAAGACCAAACCTAAGGATAATAGGTATAGATGAGAGTGAAGATTCCCAACTTAAAGGACCAGTAAATATCTTCAACAAAATTATAGAGGAAAACTTCCCTAACCTAAGGAATGAGATGCCCATAATCACACAAGAAGCCTACAGAACGCCAAACAGACTAGATCAAAAAAGAAATACCTCCCGTCACATAATAATCAAGACGCAAAATGCACAAAACAAAGAAAGAATTTTAAATACAGTAAGGGAAAAAGGCCAAGTAACATATAAAGGCAAACCTATCAGAATTACACCTGACTTCTCACCAGATACTATAAAAGCCAGAAGATCCTGGACAAATATCATGCAGACCCTAAGAGAACATAAATGCCAGCCCAGGCTACTTTACCTAGAAAAACTCTCAATTACCATAGACGGAGAAACCAAGATATTCCATGACAAAACCGAATTTACACAGTATGTTCCCACAAATCCAGCTCTACAAAGGATAGTAGCAGGAAAGCTCCAATACAAGGAGGGTAATCATACCCTAGAAAGAGCAAGAAAATAATCCTTTTCCATCAAACCCAAAAGAAGATAACCACACAAACGATGTCTCCACTATTAGCAAAAATGACAGGAAGCAAGAACACCCTCTCCTTAATACCTCTTAACATCAGTGGACTCAATTCCCCCCAAAAAAGCATAGGCTAATGGACTGGATATGCAAACAGGACCCAGCTTTTTGCTGTTTACAGGAAAACCACCTCAGTGACAAAGACAGACACTACCTTAGAGTAAAAAGTTGGAAAACAATTTTTCAAGCAAATGGCCTTAAGAAACAAGCGGGAGTAGCCATTCTAATATCGAATAAAATCGACTTTCAACGTAAAGCTATCAAAAAGGATAAGGAAGGGCATTTCATACTTGCCAAAGGAAAAGTCAACCAACATGAACTCTCAATTCTGAATATCTATGTGACAAATACAAGAGCACCCACTTTCATAAAAGAAAGCTTACTAAAGCTCAAAGCACATATTGCACCTCACACAGTAATAGTGGGAGACTTCAACACCCCACTCTCAGCAATGGATAGATCATGGAAACAGAAACTAAATAGAGATACAGTGAAACTAAAAGAAGTTATGAACCAAATGGACTTAACAGATATCTACAGAACATTTCACCCTAAAGCAAAAGAATATACCTTTTTCTCAGAACCTCATGGTACCTTCTCCAAAATAGACCATATAACTGGGCACAAGACAGGCTTAAACAGATATAAAAAAAATTGAAATAATCCCTTGCATCCTATCAGATCACCATGGTCTAAGGCTGTCTTCAAAAATGACAAAGACAATGGAAAGCCCATATTCACATGGAAACTGAACAACACCCTACTCCTTGATAATCAGGTAAGGGAAGAAATAGAGAAAGAAATTAAAAACTTTTTAGAATTTAATGAAAATGATGACACATCATACCAAAATCTATGGGATACAATGAAAGCAGTGCTAAGAGGAAAATTCATTGCTCTAAGTGCCTACAAAAAGAAACTGGAGGGAGCATACACTAAAAGCTTGACAGAGCACCTGAAAGACCTAGAACAAAAAGAAGCTAATACACCTAAGAGGAGCAGACGGCAGGAAATAATCAAACTCAGGGCTGAAATCAACCAAATAGAAACAAAAAGAACTATCCAAAGAATCAATAAAACCAGGAGCTGGTTCTTTGAGAAAATCAACAAGATAGATAAACCCTTAGCTAGACTAATCAGAGGGCAGAGAGACAGTATCCAGATTAATAAAATCAGAACTGAAAAGGGTGACAAAACAACAGAAACTGAGGAAATTTTAAAAATCAGCAGATCCTACTACAAAAGCCTATATTCAAAAAAAATTGGAAAATTTGGATGAAATGGACAATTTTCTAGATAAATACCAGTTACCAATGTTAAATCAGGATCAGATAAACCATCTAAACAGTCCCATAACCCCAAAAGAAATAGAAGCAGTCATTAAAAGTCTCCCTACCAAAAAAGCCCGGGACCAGACGGTTTTAGTGCAGAATTCTATCAGACCTTCAAGGAAGACCTAATTCCAATTCTCTTCAAACTATTCCACAAAATAGAAACAGAAGGTACACTACCCAATTCATTCTATGAAGCCACAATTACACTCATACCTAAACCACACAAAGACCCAACAAGGAAAGAGAACTTCAGACCAATCTCCCTTATGAACACTGATGCAAAATTACTCAATAAAATTCTAGCAAACCGGATCCAAGAACACATCAAACAATTATCCATCATGATCAAGTAGGCTTTATCCCAGGAACGCAGGGTTGGTTCAATATACGGAAATCCATTAATGTAATCCACTATATAAACAAACTCAAAGAAAAAAACCACATGATCATATCACTAGATGCTGAGAAAGAATTTGACAAAATTCAACACCACTTCATGATAAAAGTCTTGGAAAGATCAGGAATTCAAGGTCCATACCTAAACATAGTAAAAGCAATATACACCAAATCAGTAGCTAGCATCAAACTAAATGGAGAGAAACTTGAAGCAATCCCACTAAAATCAGGGACTAGGCAAGGCTGCCCACTCTCCCCCTACTTATTTAATATAGTATTGGAAGTCCTAGCCAGAGCAATTAGGCAACACGAGGAGGTCAAAGGGATACAAATTGGAAAGGAAGAAGTCAAAATCTCACTATTTGCAGATGTTAAAATAGTATACTTGGATGACCCCAAAACTTCCACCAGAGAACTCCTAAACCTGATAAACATCTTTAGCAAAGTGGCTGGATATAAAATTAACTCAAGCAAATCAGTAGCCTTCCTCTACTCAAAAGATAAACTGGCTGAGAAAGAAATTATGGAAATGACACTCTTCACAATAGTCACAGATAATATAAAATACCTGGGTGTGAACCTAACCAAGCAAGTAAAAGACCTGTATGACAAGAACTTCATGCCCCTGAAGAAAGAAATCGAAGCAGATTTCAGAAGATGGAAAGATCTCCCATGCTCATGGATTGGAAGGACTAATATAGTAAAAATGGCTATCTTGCCAAAAGCCATCTACAGATTTAATGCAATCCCCATCAAAATTCCCACTCAATTCTTCGCAGAAATAGAAAGAGCAATCTTAAAATTTATTTGGAATAACAAAAAACCCAGGATTGCGAAACTACTTTCAGCAATAGAAGAACTTCTGGAAGAATCACCATCCCCGACTTCAAGCTGTACTACAAAGCAATAGTGATAAAAACTGCATGGTATTGGAACAGAGACAGGCAGGAGGATCAGTGGAATAGAATAGAAGACCCAGAAATCAACTCCCATACCTAAGGTCACCTGATCTTTGACAAAGGGGCTAAAACCATCGAATGGAAAAAAGATAGCATTTTCAACAAATGGTGCTGGTCCAACTGGAGGTCAGCATGTAGAAAAATGCAAATTGATCCATACTTATCTCCTTGTACAAAGCTCAATTCCATGTGGATTAAGGACCTCCACCTAAAACCAGCCACACTGAAACTAATAGAAGAGAAACTGGGGAAAAGCCTGGAACACATAGACACAGGGGAAAAGTTCCTGAACAGAACACCAATGGCCTGTGCTGTAAGACAAAGAATTGACAAATGGGACCTCATAAAACTGCAAAGCTTCTGTAAAGCAAAGGACACAGTCAATAGGACAGAGCAGCAACCAACAGATTGGGAAAAGATCTTCACCAACCCTACATCTGATAAAGGGCTAATATCCAAGGTATACAAAGAACTGAAGAAATTAGACTCTAGACAATCAAAGAACCCTATTAAAAAATGGAGCACAGAGCTGAACAAAGAATTCTCAACTGAGGAAGCTCAAATGTTTGAGAAGCACCTAAAGAAGTGTTCAGCATCACTAGTCATCAGGGAAATGCAAATGAAAACAACACTGAGATTCCACCTCACACCAGTCAGAATGGCTAAGATCAAAAACACAGGTGACAG
>NW_021609608.1:0-1437 GCF_004785775.1 Grammomys surdaster | reverse complement strand
AATGCCTGTATCTTTACATATGGAATGTCCAAGTAAGTTGCTAGATTCCAGCAGAAAAGCACTATAGAACATACTGAACAAACCTCATGGAAAGATACACACATTGCAGTGTATTCTTACTTCCAGAGCTAAAGGCAAGTACAACAGAGCTGAAAAAACCTAAATCATGTTACCTCTGACATTTCAGTTAGGAAGTGTGTTTTGTTTAAAGCAGAAACTCTATTAACACCGGGCCATGTATCTTACATTGTTTCCTGTAGAATGTCCAAGTAAGTTGCTAGATTCCAGCAGAAAAGCAATATAGAACATACTGAACAAACCTCATATAAAGATACACGCATTGCAGTGTATTCTTACTTCCAGAGCTAAAGGCAAGTACAGCACAGCTGAAAACACCTAAATCTTGTTATATGTGACATTTCAGTTAGGAAGTGTGTTTGGTTTAAAGCAGAAACACATTTAACACCCGGCCATGTTACTTTCATTGATACATATGGAATGTCCAAGTAAGTTGCTAGATTCCAGCAGAAAAGAACATTAGAATGTACTGAACAAATCTCATGTAAAGGTACAGGCATTGCAGTTTATTCTTACTTACAGAGCTAAAGGCAAGTACATCACAGCTGAGAACACCTAAATAATGATACCTGTGACATTACAGTTAGGAAGTGTGTTTGGTTTACAGGAGAAACACTTTCAAAACCGGGTCATGTATCTTTCATTGTTACATATGGAATGTCCAAGTAAGTTTCTACATTCCAGCAGAAAAGCACTATAGAACTTATTGAACAAACCTCATGTAAAGATACACCCATTGCAGTGTTTTCTTCCTTCCAGAGCTAAAGGCAAGTACAACAGAGCTGAAAACACCTAAATCATGTTACCTGTGCCATTTCAGTTAGGAAGTGTGTTTGGCTTAAAGCAGAAACACATTTAACACCCGGCTATGTATCTTATATTGTTTCATATGGAATGTCCAAGTAAGTAGCTAGATTCCAGCAGAAAAGCACTATAGAATGTATTGAATATACTTCAAGTAAAGATATATGCATTGAAGAGTTTTCTTACTTCCAGAGCTAAAGGCAAGTACAACACAGCTGGAAACACCTAAATCATGTTACAAGTGACATTTCAGTTAGGAATTATGTTCAGTTTAAAGCAGAAACACTTTAACACCCGGCCATGTATTTTACATTGTTATATATGGAATGTCCAAGTAAGTTGCTAAATTCCAGCCGAAAAGCACTATAGTACGTACTGAACAAACCTCATGTAAACATACAACCATTGCAGTGAATTCTTAATTCCAGAGCTAAAGGCAAGTACAACAGAGCTTGAAACACCTAAATCATGTTACATGTGACATTTCAGTTAGGAACTGTGCTTGGTTTAAAGCAGAAACACTTTTAACACCAGGCCATGTATCTTATATTGTTT
>NW_021609607.1:0-1068 GCF_004785775.1 Grammomys surdaster | reverse complement strand
TTTCAGGGTATTAGAAAATAATAAAGTAACTGAAATTGATAAGTGATTCTGGTTAGCAGAGGAATAAATATAGGCATATCTGTTAATGTCCCATAAATAAATATATATAACAATGTACACATGCATTACACATAAATACACACATACACAGACACATATGCATGTAGATATATATATTTATATATTACCTCAGGTTCCCACCTCCATGTGTAGTGTGACGTGCATTGCTGGATTCAGGAAAATTCATCAAGAACAAACAGCAGACTGCTGCTTTGATTGTGCCCAGTGCCCAGAAAATGAGGTTTCCAATGAGACAGGTACATGTTTGCATGAAGAAAAAAATTGCTGAATTCTAATAGCTTCTCATTTAAAACTAAAAATGTAAAAAGGCCTAGATGGAAACTATAGACCTAAAATCTCTTTGTTTCTGAATTTAATCATTTCAATGATATCAATTTCTTTTGTATCCTGCAAATAACCTGCACGATCTTCTACAAGTAACTCATTTCTCTCACAATATGATGGCTATTGATTTTGTATTATGCAGAAAACATTTAAAGGACACACAGCTGTAATAATTTTAAACAAAACTTAGACATGATCTATACATAAGTTTAATCTTACATGATTCTTTTTACAAAGTAACTGGACTACATGATCAGTCCACAACCTTTCCCTCCTATCATTCAGCTTCATCTCTAAAAAAGACCAGATGCTTAGTGTAGCAGCTACTGTTACTGAAATACATTTTAAAAGCATAGAAGATTTAAAGGATTAAGTAGTTCTTGTCAAAGCATTAGAGCAAGAGTGAAGATTTGAGCAATGCACTCAGAGATGTGATAATGCATACCAGGAATCACTGCTTACATAAGGAAAAGGAGATGAATGTGAATACCCATAAACTTCATGACATCTAGCTTGGAATGCATAGTTGGAAAAAAGTTATCTAACCACAATGATGGGAACATGGATAGATCTCTGAGGCATACAGCTTCAATACTGGAAATACTCTTTATGCAAACAATATTTTGAATGAGGAATTGCATATTGTTGTGCCTATTTGAATGT
>NW_021609606.1:0-8406 GCF_004785775.1 Grammomys surdaster | reverse complement strand
TCTCTCTGTCTCTCTCTGTCTCTCTCTCTCTCTCTCTCTCTCTCTCTCTCTCTGTGTGTGTGTATGTGTGTGTGTGTGTGTATGTGTGTGTGTGGTGTGTATGTGTGTGTGTGTATGTGTGTGTGTGTGTGGTGTGTATGTGTGTCCATTTAGAAAATCTATACGATTCAGTAAGTATTCCAAAGGACTTGATGCATCTCACTACTTAGTCATACAGGAATAAAAGATTCAGCATGTATGGCAGACCTATGGGAACTGATAAAGTACAGACAGCACACGTATGTAGTTTAAAATTCCACATTAAGGGGTGAGAGTCTAGCTTTGTGTGATAGCATACTTGCCCAGAATGATGAATCCCTGGGTTTGAGTCCCAGTGCCACAGATACCAGACATGGTGACACTCACTTAGAAGGTCCTTAAACTCTTTTTCCTTTCATGACTCTGTTTCTGTCCACACACTTTAATAAAAATGGTGTACTACAACAGACTGCATTCAGAAGCAATATATATATTGTTTTCTATTAAACATTAAAGGGATTTGTAAAACCACGTACAAAGCAGTTACTAATCTCACCAATGATTTGTTTTGGAAAGCATAATTCTATAACAAAATATGTTGTTGAAATATGAATGGTTTACCAGTATTGTTTTAATGATTATGAAATAAATTGTTTTAATTTCTTAGTTTAAACTTTTAAATTTTTTTAATGATGTGTGTGTGTGTGTGTGTGTGTGTGAATATGGGTTGTGCACACAAGTCCAGGCCTGCCTTTAGAGGCCAGAAGAGGGAGTCAGATGCCATGGAGCTGAAGTTACAGGCAGTTATGAGCAATCTAAGTTGGCTGCTGGGAACTCAGATCCTCTAGAGGAGCAGCAATCACATTTACCACTGATCTATCTCTCCAGACCCAAGTTTTAATTTCCAATACAATATCAATAGATAAGAGACCGAAGAAACAAGAGATATGGAGATCCCCAACGTTAAAAGCACAAAGAGACCCTGACACTGAAGACTGAGAGCCACTGCTGAAGCCGGAACTCAGCGAGACAGGCTCCCTTCCGCCACGTGCCCAGCAGGGAGAGGAACAACCTGGTCCCCACTGAGGTTGCACTACAGTACAATCCTCACACCAACTTCCAACCAGAATACAGCAGTGCTTCCCATGGCCCTCAGAGGACTGACTCTATACCATTCCACCCTTCAAAGGCCTGTGAGCAAACACCACAAGCCACACACAAATGTGACAGCCCTCAGGGGCCTCAAACTAAACCTGAGATAGCTAATAGAGTTTCTCTGATGTGCCCCACACCACTCTCCTGGTGGTAACTAATCAAGGTATCCAAAGGGTTCTGACAGAAGGAACAAGCACTGCTGTTGACGAGTGATGTCGGCCACAGCAAGGCATTATGGGGGTGGCACCAAAGTCTGAAGTCACATAGTTGCTACCCTGGGACTTGGCTATTCCTTCTTCTACATCTGAGAGAATACGTTTCCTCCCAACTTCTCTGACCTTGCTAGGCACTTTCCTCTGGACAGGGTCCAGTTTATGAATTTCCTTCTTTGACAACAAGATGCTTTGGGTGGGACACGGCACCAAGGGGTGGCGAGGCAGAAATAGGCTCCTCCCTCTTTGTCCTAACACATCAAGAGTGAAAAGATTAGTGCCAGCATCAACACGCTCGTGCAGACACAGAAACACAGCTAAATGAAGGGGAGGTGGTATTCCACAATAGGGGTGCGTCTGCCCAGGCCACTCGTGTTTCTGATATGTCCCCGTGGATTGTTCTGCAAACTCCTTTCACACTGTCCTCTCATCTGCTGTACCTCATACCGAAGGAGACCAAATCATGATCCCTCCTTAAAGAAAACCACCAAACAGTGAGTGAAATTTTTACAATTTTCCTGAAAGAAAAATAAAAAGAAAGAAAGAGAATAAATGATAGCTTTAAAGACCAGGGTGTTCACTCTCCTTTAACCACTGTGGTAAACAATAATATTCTCTAGACTAGGAAAGGTCCCCTTCCTTAGAACTGCAAAGACAGAGCCAAGAATGTGTGTCTTTACTCCAAGTAAGGGGAGAGGAAATCAACTTCACTAACTCAGGCAGGTAAGCTGAGGACAAGGAGGGAAAAAACCTGCTGAGGATCCAGAGGGTCACTAAAAGTAGATCCAAGGAGAAGACAGGCGGGCATGCTTCCTGTCCCCACATGTACCCCGTTCTCAGCCAGCAGTGCCTGACGCCCACCTCTCACTGCCCAGTCCACAGAAGACAGAAAGGGGCAGTCCCACCTGTGGGGAGCTGGCGACGGGCCCAGCCATCATGCCTCGGACAATCAGGCCAGACTTCTGCCTGGTTCTCTCCACTGTCCTCTTCACATCTACGCCAGGCTCCGATGAATGAAGCTGTTCCACCTTCTCCCACGCAGGAACCAAAGGGAGGCTGTCGCCCAGGACCATGTGCGCAGGCTTACTTTTGTATGAGGTATTTTTGGAAGGTATGAAATTACCAAGTATGTCCACATCCAGATTATCATGCCTACAGAAACATAATATTTCCATTTAAAAAGAGCCTCCAAATGAAAGATAACGATAAAGCCCAAAGCTAACCACCATTCATGAACACACTATTGGACATGAGTCAAGTCAGGAGAGGTAAGGACTGGAAGCACTTCCTTGCTATCAGGACAAAGGCGGCTGAGTACAAGCAAAGTCAGATGATGGTCCACAGGGCTCCTCAGTCCTACTGGCTGAAGGCTAAAGAATGCCTTGCGTCTTGCACACTCAAATGATAAAGGAGGGCACCTGCGGTGCAGTGCTGGGCATGCGGAACCCGGCCTTGCTGCACATGGAAAGCACACCTGAGGCAAACGACATGTCTGAGTGTTCAGTAAAGCTGAGCCAGTGTGTATACATACACACATACACACATACACACACACATACACACACACACATACACACACACACATACACACACACATACACACACATACACACACACACACACACATACACACACACATACACACATACACACACATACACACACACACATACACACATACACACATACACACATACACACACACATACACACACACATACACACACATACATATATACATACATACATACATACATACATACATACATTACATACATACATACACAGTTGTGTGCATGTGAGGGGGAAGGAGGGAAAGGAAACAAAGAAAAAAGAGAGAAACAGTGAAAAGCAGCAGAAGTCCTCTTTTTAGGTGGAGCCTCCTAGGTGGTCGGACACGTTGCAATAGAGCTGACCCTCCCCTTCCCACCACCGGCTGTCAGAAACCCATTAACACTGACAAGAAACAGAAACTTCATACTTTCTGTGAGAAGTACATAACCATAGGCATTGCTGCTGATGCTCTGGGTTATGTCATCCGAATCAGTGGGGATGGCAAACAAGGTTTTCCCGTGACGCAAGGTGTCCTGACCCACAGCAGACTGTCTGCTGTTGAGAAAGGGCATTCTCGTTATAGACCAAGAACAGAGAGGGAAGCGCAAGACTGTCTGGGGATGCATGCTGATGCCAACCTGAGTTCTCAACTCGGTTACTGGAAGGAGAGATGCAGACAGAGAGAGAAGGAGAGAAAGACAGAGGGAGCTAGAGAGGGAGAGAGCAAGAGAGAGAGGGAGGGAGAGAGAGGGAGAGAGAGAGAAAGAGAGAGAGAGAGAAGAAAGAGGATCAAGAAGTGAGGGAAAACAGGGCCCTGTTTTTACAGGGAGCCTTGTCTGTCTGGCTGAGCTGGTAGGCAGGGTGGAGGGGAGGAGGAGGAGGTGGGTACCTGGCTTTGCCTGCTTCTGACCAGGATGCTCGTCTTCCTGTGTCTTCATCTGAAAGGTCGTATATATTCACCAGTGTGGTCTCTGGGTATCTCAAAGGCAATTTGTTGTTTTTCTTTGGAACAGGGATTGCAGGGATTGGGGCATCTTGGCTTTCACTGTTGTCTGTATTTCCAAAATGATCAAGGAAGTATCTGGTGATGAGTTCCAGGTTGGTTTTTAGAGGCTTCTCTTTTGCCTATCATTGGGAAGGAAAAAATATCATTAACTGAATGCACAGCATTTGGGGAAGGGTGGAGAGACTATCCCAGTCCTTCGACATAGCTACCAGCTTTGCACTCACGCTCCACACTTCCAGCAAACACACACTTACTTATTCTGTGTGCCAGGCACCAGACTGGGTAGGACTCAGAAAGGAAGACAGAGGTCTCCACTCGGAGAGAACCACCATCTTGTACACTGTGAGGCAAAAAGAGGTCTGTCCAAGCTAATCTAATCTCCTTTTGCATTCTTTCCCTTTGTAAGCAAGAGATAAATCCTTCTGTTTAAAAAAAAATACAGGTTTAACTTAATATTGTATTATACTCACTTATTGAGTGGGAGGAAGCTGAGAACCACATGTACGTGGAGATCAAAAGACAACTTGAAATAGCCAATTCCCTCCTTCCATCATCTTCTTGGCCTCTATAGATCCAAGACACATTTGGGGACCGAACATTTTACTAGGGGGTGTTATGGTTTGAATCAGGGATGTCCCTGTCAGGCTCATGTTCTGGGCTCTTGGTCACCAGCTTGTGGCATCGTTTTGAAGTCTGCAGAGCCTTAAGGAGCTGGGGCCTGGCTGGTTGAAGCAGCTGTAAGGGGCGGAACTGTGATGAGCACATCTGGCTGCAGTCTCAGGCTCTTCGTTTCTGATCTACATCATGTCAGTAAGCAAACCCACATTCCAGGGACCGGAGCTCCTCCATCACGATGGACTAAAGTACCTAAAACCATGATCCCAAATAAGCTTTTCACACTGGAAGCTGTTCCTGTGAGGTATTTTGTCATAGCAAAGACAAAGTAAATAACACAAGAGATGATGTCTCTTTAACATTGACCACTAGTGATTGCAGACTGCAGCAGGAAGTTAAAACGAAAAGCATAGAGTCGGCTGGGACAGACCCAGGCTATACTCCAACCATAAAAAGAAAAAAAAAGCACGCGAGGAAACTCTTCAGAATAAATGATATCAGTATGTTCCAGCTTTGCCTGCAGTAAGTATTTTCTTTGGTTTTTGGATGTCTAGTCTTTTAAACACATGACCAGCTGAGACTAAACCCAAACAACAAAAATTAGAGCTTTGATTTCTCTTAAACCTCTCAGCCCAAATAAGGTGAACAGACACCCAGTTGTCCAAGCAGTGTCCTACAGGTTGGCTTCAGGCATCTGGGCCCTGTGTCAGTCCCACCCCAGGAGCTGGGGGCTGGGAGCACCTGGCCCTGCTGAGCTGTGTCCAGACATGGTCTTGAGTGCAAGGCTTGCCAAGTCAAAGCAGTCACAGTTTGATGAAGGGCCTGTGAGGAGCCCTCAGTACAAGCCAAGTCCTTCCCCTGCTAGTCCTCTCCTGCCAAGATCCATGGCCAGTGGACAACACTGAGTTCAACAGCCTTATCAGATCATTAAAATCAGGAATAATGTGTTTATTTATTCAGTTTTTATAAGACCAAAAAAAAAATATTTACTTTGTTTTGGTCCAAATTAAGATGACAATGAAGTGAGTTGAAGAAAACATACATTGACTTCACTATCTTGCCTTTTCTCTCACTGAGGTGCTCCGGGTCCTAGGTTGCCCACACTACACCTCTGGGAGTTTCTCACTTGCATCACACAGCTCGCAGTGAACAGACAGTCCTGAGGTGAAGCTAACACCATTTCCCCGAACCTCAGTCTTACACAGGGAGTGGTCCAAAAACCTTGGGAATAAAAATTTTCCATTCTCCGGAATCATCCTGGGCTCCTCAGAAGGGTTCACTAACAATGGGCCTTTAGTCAGTGGCGGCCCCGACCTAAGGAGGCTAGTCGGGAACTGAGTCAGCTCCTGGGACGCCTAGCTGGAGGAGACAACAAGACCAGAACTGAGCTGGTTTCCAAAATTCTTTAAGGTCTCACCAAATATAACAGAACCAACACAGAAGCCAATCAAAGTTGTACTAATGTCACTGTTTTGTACCTACCAATAATAATAGAGGCTACCTAACCCTTCTGGAAAATTCCTCTAGACCCGCATAACAGGGGCCTATGAGCCCCTCAAGTGGCCACCATTTTGATGAATGGTTGACCCCTATATGCTGGTAATTTCTGCAGAATAAATGCTCTTTGCCTTTGCATACTATTTGAGGCTCCAGTTCATTCTGTCATGACTAATAACTGATGTTTACATTGAGTAATCGGGGATTCGTCCAGGTCTGACGACACCGTTAAGTTGTGAAGATAATAATTACTTTAGAGAGACTTCGCTGTGGTGAAAAATAAAAATAACTGAAATGGGAAGATGCTTCTGGGAAATTAGGTGAAGGTGGTTTTATATAAAATCCCAGAGATAGTAATGGTTCTTCAGAATTTCCAGGTAAAGGTCCCGGTGTCAGTGAAGCACGTCCCTAACATGAACAGCCTGTGCCCTACCTCCAAATCCAGCAACCGAAGGACACAGTGCGGCTGGCTCGGCACATCCCTGGTGCGGGACTGCACACGAGTGGCTGGAGGACAAGAAGACAGAGATGCTATGGGCGGCCTCGGCCTCTGCTGTGACCTCGCTTGGTCTGCCAGGACCTAACCTCCTCAAAGGGATCACAAGGGCTCCTGCAGGCAGAGATGCGTGAGCTGAGGGCCAGGGGCTGGGGTCTACAGGCCTCCCTGGGACACTTGTGCTTCACACAGGGCAGCCTGACCCCGGGCCCTCTCTGCCACACCATACACAGTGGGCTAGTTGTCAAGGGGTCTGGAGGTTTCTCTGGGTGTTTCAAATAGTCTTGCTCTCATTCATACACGCCTACTCAACAGTTAGTATCTCATTTTATTTTATCTATTTTTATATGTGAGAGGTGGTGGTGGTGGTGGTGGTGGTGGTGGTGGTGGGGTGTGTGTGTCTGTGTGTGTGTGTGTGTGTGTGTGTGTGTATACATACAGCTGTTCACAGGCATGCAGAGGCCAGAGAGGAATGCCAGATGGCTTCCTTTATTATTCTCTGCCTTATTGCCTTGAGACAAGGTTTCTCACTGAACAGGAAGATGGTTGGTCAGCAAAATCCTAGAATCCTCCTGTCTCTTCCCCCTAGTGCTGGTGTGACAGAAATGCGAAGTCATGTCAGCTTTTGCTGTGGTTGCTGGAGATTCAAACTCTTACCACTAAGCCATCCCCCCAGGCCCGAGACTTCTATCGGAAAATCAATCTCTAGACCTGAAATACTGGGCCTGGAAGCACACATCCTTGTAATCTCAGTACTCAGAAGGCTGAAGCAGAACTGTCCCACTTTGAGGCTAGCCTGGGCTATGTAGTGAGTTTTGGCCAGCCTTGGCTAAAGAATAAGACTGTGTCTCATGAAACAAAAAAGAAAAAGAAATCTCCACCCTGGCCCATATGAATGACTGTCATAGATCAAACAGCCACCTTGGCTCAGCGATCTCCCCCGGGGGCAACTTCCATCGCACCTCTGGGTTCAGAGCTTTCATACTGAGGCCGGAGAAGCTGGCCCAGAAGGCCAAGGCAGAACGTCCTGCACTTTACTCAGTACAGCATGGCTTCCCTTACACCTCACCTATGACAGACTTCTGTGTGACCTGTCATTTGTAGCTTTTTAAAGTATGACAAACACAGAACTCTTGGGACTAATCACCAGTTTCTCCCTGACTTGTATCATGCCCAAGCACAGCGGCAACATTTGCTGGAGAGGATGGACAGAGAGAGAAATTAAGTGAGGATTATAGCTTTTTACGTTTCACGTATTCACTCTTCCAGCGTCTAATCATTTATTACACGGATACATATGGATTCTTCAATAAGTTATTAAACAGTGCATTAAATATGGGGACACAACAGTGAGAAGATTTACAGTCTCTGCCCATCTACTAAGGTCATGGGCCTGAGGGAGGCAGACACCAGTGAAACAAAATGCCCTACTTCACATATAGGATGTGGAAGAAACCTCCAGAGCACTGTGAGGGTACAGGTGGGGTCGAAGTCTGGGGCCAGGGACCTCCATACCTCAGGAAAACCTGTTCCCTTTGTTTCCTCAACCCCCACAGCCCTGGGTATGCTAAACTCAGCTTCCATCTCTGCTGACCTACATTCAAAAGAGACAACTACAGAACAGAAATCTTACACAGGCAGGGATGGACAATGTTAGTAATATATATATATATGAATATATATAAATATAAATGTCGTGGTCATGGCATATATAAATATATGAACTATCATACTATATATTATATAGTATATATTATATACTATATATGGCATATATAAATATATCATGGCATATATAAATATATGAACTATCATACTATATATTATATAGTATATATTATATACTATATATG
>NW_021609605.1:0-2289 GCF_004785775.1 Grammomys surdaster | reverse complement strand
TGAATTCGAGAGTTTCTTAGGTAAATGGATGGCACTAGAAATTATCATCCTGAGTGAGGTAAGCCAATCGCAAAAGAACACACATGGTATTCATTCACTGATTATTGGATATTAGCCCAGAACCTTGAAATGCATAAGATTGAACTCACAGGCCACATGAAGCTCATGAAGAAGGAAGACCAAGTTGGGGTGATTCGGTCCTTCTTAGAAGGAGCAACAAAATACTCAAGGGAGCAAATATAGAGACAAAGTGAGGGACAGAAACTGAAGGAGGGGCTGTCTGAAGACCATTCCACCTGAGTATCCATCCCATGTGCAGTCACCAAAGGTAGATGCTGATGTGGAAGTCAGGAAGTGCATGCTGATAAGAGCCTGATATGGATGTCTTCTCAGAGGTCTGCAAGAGTCTGACATATTCAGAGGCACATGCTCATAACTAGCAATTGAACTGATCATGGGGTTCACAAAGGAGGAGTTAGAGTGAATGCCATTGGAGCTGAAAGGGTTTGTGGCCCCATGAGGAGAGCAAGAATATCAACCAACCACAGCTCTCAGGGTGTAAACCACCAGCCTGGGAGCACTTAGTGAGGGATTCAAGGCTTCAGCTGTATATGTTAGAGCGGAGGGCCCTGCTGGGCATAGGCGGTAGACGAGATCCTTGACCTCATGAAGGCTGGAGGCCCCAGGGGGTGGGAATTTGAGGGTGGAGAGGTGGGAGTGGGGGGAGTATATAGGGATTACATCAGCAGAGAAGAAGGAGGAGGGGTAAGGGTATAGGGAGTTCCTGGGTGGGTGGGGGATGGGGTAAGGGGACAACATATGAAATGTAAATAATACATCCAATAAAAAAAATAAAAAATATATATATTTTATGCTTCTTGGGGTGAGGCAGCAGCATCATCAACCCAAATGATTTAACTTCATTCAA
Source organism: Grammomys surdaster (assembly GCF_004785775.1). Lineage (NCBI taxonomy): Eukaryota > Metazoa > Chordata > Mammalia > Rodentia > Muridae > Grammomys > Grammomys surdaster. The sequence goes on along the minus strand of NW_021609605.1, from coordinate 1,361 downwards.
ACTATATAGAATACTTTTGATTAGCATATATATTGATCTAATGAACCATTTTAACTAGTTTTATTCTTCTTTCTATTTCATCTTACCCAGCCAGTTTTTAAAATGAGTGGTCAAAATGCAAGGGGATTCTTTAGAAGTCAACGATAGGAGCCTGACCAGAAACACATCTAGTTTTATTGTATAATTGATTTGTCATTCAACTACTAAAGCAGGTGACAGCAGCATTGGATTCTGAGATAAGTCCAAACACTTGCCCTTCCAAATTACTCAGCATCAAGATAACAAGATTAGAAAGGAAACGTGTGTGTGTCTGTGTGTGTGTGTGTGTGTGTGTGTGTGTGTGTGTACACATGCTACATTAAGAGGTGGGTAACGTAGGATATACATGGAATGGCAATAAGAAAGTGGAATTAAGTATGGAATCGTTTAATTAAGAAGGGTCTCTGATAGTGATTGAGAAGATTTCAAGGAGAGACTATCACAAAGAAAGGGTTTATGAGAAGAAGGGTTTTTTTTCCATTGGATGTTTTATTTACATTTCATATGTTGTCCCCTTAACCCATCACTCATCCACCCAGGAACCCCCTATACCCTCACCCCTCCTCTTTCTTCTCTGTGGGTGTAACCACTACCTACCCTCCCACTCCCACCTCCCCACCCTCAAAATTTCCACCCCCTGGGGCTTCCAGCCTTCATGAGGTCAAGGATCTCTTCTTCCACCTATGCCAAGCAGCGCCTTCCGCTCTTACATATACAGCTGAAGCCCTGGATCCCTGCCTAAGTGCTCTCAGGCTGGTGGTTTACACCCTGGGAGCTGTGGTTGGTTGATATTGTTGCTCTCCTCATGGGGCCACAAACGATTTCAGCTCCAATGGCCTTCACTCTGACTCCTCCATTGGGAACCCCATTATCAGTTCAATTGCTAGTTATGAGCATGTGCCTCTGAATATGTCAGACTCGTGCAGACCTCTGAGGAGACATCCATATCAGGCTCTTATCAGCATGACTTCCTGACTTCCACATCAGCATCTACCTTTGGTGACTGCACATGGGATGGATACTCAGGTGGAAGGGTCTTCAGATGGCTCCTCCTTAAGTTTCTGTCCCTCACATTGTCTCCATATTTGCTCCCTTGAGTATTTTCTTGCTCCTTCTAAGAAGGACCGAATCACCCCGACTTGGTCTTCCTTCTTTATGAGCTTCATGTGGCCTGTGAGTTGCATCTTGGGCATTTCAAGGTTCTGGGCTAATATCCAATAATCAGTGAATGAATACCATGTGTGTTCTTTTGTGATTGGCTTACTTGACTCAGGGTGATAATTTCTAGTGCCATCCATTTACCTAAGAAACTCTCGAATTCA
>NW_021609604.1:0-1282 GCF_004785775.1 Grammomys surdaster | reverse complement strand
GTTTTATTTTTTAATGTTACAATTCTAAAATACGTTATTGTTGGTGAATGAATGTACTTTGCTTTAATATTTAGAAGTCAGAATAAGACAATTTTAGAGAGAGCAAAGTTCTAGGATATTCCTGCCCCTGAACAAGATGTACAAATAAGCTATGAGGCACATGGGAAAGGGGATTCAAGGTCATTATACGTCGTGCAACTGCAGATCAAAATGGCAGCGAGTCTCACTTCGCTGCTCTAATAGGCTCCAGAAAAAACATGAGTGGATCCTCCCAGGATCTACCACCTGGGACCTTTCCTGGGACCTTCAGCCTCAGCTCTACCACAGCCTTGGGAGCCTGGTTACCATCCTTAGAGCAGCCCAGACATGAGCTGCAGGTCTCCTCGTGAACACCAGGGGGAGACATTGAGCCATATAATCCACAAAAGAACTCCTGAGGCATGAACCTATCCTGCAGCCTGGTTTCCATCCTAGTTTCGACAGACCTGGAGCTAGCTCCCTCATGTAACCAAACTCTGTCCTACTGGCTCTTTCCTGTATCTCTGAGAACTCCGTTCTGCAGGGACACCCTATGTAGTCCCTTCCCTCCTCCATCATCCATGGGGAGAGATGGAAGATCCCAGGGCATTCACCAAGGAGGACAAAGGCATCCCAGGAAGGTCAGGGAGGACATGGGCAGACCTGAACCACATTCAGCCCGCACAGGAAGCTGGGGAGGTCTCCCTGGTGCTCCCCATAGGAAGATGGAGCACAAAGTCCTCTTTCCAGGACACACAGGTCACCTCCTCCTGCACACCCAAGATACGAATCCCCTGAGACAATGTGTATCCTTGGATCAGACACCTGACTGGTGTCACCAGTGATGATGGATCGGGCCCTACCCAGTCATCACTCAGCTAGGCCTTTCTCACTCCTAGAGATAACTCTGGCAGATAACTCTGCCTGGAATAAACCCCACCTTCCCTTAAGCATTGAGAACACAGGACACACAGGGCACACAGGGCTCCCCTGGGGTTTTGTGTCACTCCAGGTTATAGAAAGTAGAGGAACTCTTACTGCAGCTGACAGCCCCAGGGCCAGGGCACCGGACACTTCTCGGCCTTGCTGCTCAAAGTATGTTCTAGAACACCGAACCAGAAAGGAGGAATAGAAGGATGGGAGGCCAGCACTGACAGAAGAACAGCATTGTCAGAGTCGCGGGCTCCACCCCCAGCCCACGTGACTCTGGGAGGTGTCCTCCTCTGGGAGGAGACTCAGCTCTGCTAAGAACAGCAGGGCAGAT
>NW_021609603.1:0-3529 GCF_004785775.1 Grammomys surdaster | reverse complement strand
GTGTTCTTAATCGCTGAGCCATCTCACCAGCCCAATATGCTGCAATTTTAAGATCACACTAGTTGGCCTCTGAGAAGAGAAACGCATCCTAGGAGGGTTGGGGAGGGCAGGGCCAGAGAGCCCCTGCAGGCAGGAGAGATGCCATTCTTCAGACGACTGATGCTGGCTCAGTACTGGTTAGAGAGAGAGGCTGTGCCATAAAACCTGCAAAACGTGTAGGTGGAGGTGCATTTAAGACCCCCGAACATCTGCTTGTGTTGAAGTCCCAGGACATCAAAGTAGTCTGTTGTATCACCTGGCTTTTGACAGGAACAAATGCAAATGTTTAGCTGGAGAAAGATACCATCAATGCAGGCCCTTAGATTAAGATCAACACAACAATCACTCACAATGGAAGATACACAGAGAAATGTTCCACAGGAGGGCAGTTAGCATAAACAGTGAGACTGTGAGCCCTCAGGGAACTCAGATGTTGGAATTATTGAAGAACAGAAACTCAGTATGCACAAGATGTTTTTAGAAGATAAAATTATGTCAGGCATGGCCGAGCACTCTGTAGTCTTAGCACTCAGGATGCTATGTGGCCAGCCTGGGTTGCATAAAGAGTTCCAAGCCGGCCTGGGCTGTAGAAGGAAAGACCCTGTTTTAAAGAAAAATAAAGATGAAATAAAACAACAACAACAAAAGGTGGAATTGGAGATATAGCACACTTGTCTAGCACGAAGCACTGAATAGATTCCCAGAACAGAAAAAGAAATATAAAACGACCAAGTGGCCAGTTGTGGTGGTGTACACTGTAATCTCAGCTACTAGAGAGGCTGGAGAAAGGGGATTATTAAAAAAAAAAAAAGCCAGAGTAGATTATATAGAAAGGCCCAGTCAAAGAAAAACCAAACCAAAACACATGGAAAATAGATCTGACAAAGAACTGGGTGGAAGCTAATAACTGGAAAAATTAGACAGACCAAGTGATGGATTTCTCAGAAGAATCACTGAACGAAAGAAGAGTACAAACAGGCAAACAAGTGAAAAACAAAACCTAGAATGCAGTAGCACCAGGAAGAGGGAGGTGGAGGATGGGAAGGCTGAGGACAGTCCTATTGGACTTTTAGACATGAATGATGAGAGAGCGTTGTCTGAGTGGGGAGCCCTAAGACTCTTCCAGAATTAATGGAAGATGTGACTCTCCTGATAAAGCATCCAGCCCAGAGTACGGTACACGGTGGGTGTCTAGAGATTGTCACTTCCCCAGCCCTCTAGATCTTTGTAGATGTCGCCAATGATCGAGTTGGGGATGAGAGGGGTACAGTTGTGGCTGGGGCTTCTGGCTCTAAAGCTGCCCGTGTGTGTCACAGAGTGAGCTGAGCGACGGCATCGCCATGCTGGTGGCAGGCAATGACCGCGTGCAGGCAGTGATCACGCAGATGGAGGAGGTGTGCCAGACCATTGAGGTAAGCTTGGGCTGCGAGAACAAAGGGGACAAGATGGTCCATCCGAGACCCCAAGATTCAAAGAGAACTGTCCTTCTTCTGGTCAAGCTGGCCAAAAAGTTTCTGGACTCTAGCTCACAGTGGGCTGTTTTTAGGCAGCTTGCTCCAAGCACACAGGAGCTCTGTAATGTTGATCAAGTTACTTATGTTTTCTATGCTTTGGTTTTGTTTGTTTGTTTTACTATATAAAATGGTGATGACCAGAGGGATGGAGGTAGGATAATTGCAAGTTCCAGGCCAACCTAAGTAACTTATGGACATCTTTTTTTCTTTTATTTTCTTTTTTTTTTTTTTTAGGTTTTTCGAGACAGGGTTTCTCTGTGTAGCCCTGGCTGTCCTGGAACTCACTCTGTAGACCAGGCTGACCTCGAACTCAGAAATCCACCTGCCTCTGCCTCCCAAATGCTGGGATTAAAGGTGTGTGCCACCACCGCCCGGCTGGACATCCTATTTCTAAATAAACTAAATAGTAAGTATGTGATAGCCCAAAACTATAATGACAACACTCTGGTGGCTGAGGCAGGGGGATGTCTCATTGAAGGTCCACTTGACCCTGTCTCAAAAATAAATAAGTGGGACCAGAGAGACCGCCCAGTGGTTGAGGCAAGCCATTGCTGTTGCAGAGGACCAGAGTTCAGTTCCCAGCACCTGCACTGCATAGCTGAAAACTGCCTGTAACTCCCAGCGCCAGGGTAATTCAGTTCCTCTGATCATCATGGGAGCACGCACCAGCACATCATATACCCAACTGAAAATAATACAAATAAAATTGTGGCAATAAATAAATAAGCAAAATAAAAAGATGTCATTGTGGGAGGCATGGGGAGGAGGGGCATATAGAGGAGAGAGGGAGAGAAAAGAGGCTGGGAGATAAGAGTAACCAGACAACATATACATATTATCAATAAATAAATTTAATTAAAATTTATGTGGTGAGAAATAATTATATACCTTATTATATAGTTAACTAAACATATTTGAATATTGTGGCAATATTTTCAGTAAATTAAGTCTAGATATTTAGCTTCATTGTTTTATTTTCAGTTATGTGTATTCGTGTGTGTCTGTGTATGGGCAGGTGCACATGAGTGTCTGTGCCCATGGAGGTCAGAGGAACCTGCTGGAGCCTTTGGATCAGGACAGGAAATTGTCATTTGGCATGAATTCTAGAATGAACTTAGGTCCTCTGCAAGAGCAGGAGGCACTAACAGCAAAGCCCTCTCTCTACCTCTCTAACCACTGTCTGTAATTTGAAATAAGGCTTAATTTCATATAGGACAAAAATTACTTGTTTATTAATTTTGTTTTTTGAGACAGGGTTTTACCATGTAGTCTTGACTGCCCTGGAACTCCCTCTGTAGACCAGGCTGCCCTCAAACTCATAGAGGTCAGCCTGCTTCTGAATTCTGGGATTAAAGGCATGCACCAAAAGTGCCTGGCTAAAACTCAATTAACTTAAAAAGGTGATGCTGGTAGTCACACAGTAGCCATTCATTTGATTTTCTTAACAAGGAAGTACAATGCAGAGCCAGGGCTGGCAGGGCAGCGTACATGGCTCCCAGTAAAGCAACTTTGAGTTGTCGTCATCGCTGTTAACTGAAAAGATCTGAGCTAGGTTCTGTGTCCCTAACTCAGGGTGTGTGACACTAGCCAGGTCACTTTCCTTCTTGGCTTTTTTTAAAGTGGGGAGAAGACTAAAATGCCCTGCTCTGGCTGCCCTGGGGGTGCTCAAGCAAGACCTTCTTCAGAAGCAACTTGCTGTGGTCTTTCAGGACAACAGCCGCAGACAGAAGCAACTGTTAAACCAGAGGTTCGAGACCCTATGCGCGGTTTTGGAAGAGCGCAAGGGCGAGTTGCTTCAAGCTCTGGCCCGGGAGCAAGAGGAGAAGCTGCAGCGTGTGCGGGGCCTCATCCGTCAGTACGGAGACCACTTGGAGGCCTCCTCTAAGCTGGTGGAGTCCGCCATCCAGTCCATGGAGGAGCCGCAGATGGCTCTCTACCTCCAGGTGAGCGGAGAGGGAGGGTGGTGGCAGGCCTGC
>NW_021609602.1:0-1048 GCF_004785775.1 Grammomys surdaster | reverse complement strand
CATCTATCCGTATATCTCTATCTAAAAATAACCTAACCATTACCCTAACTTCCACCCCTAATCAAAACCTAGGTTGAATGCCTACTCCTACACCTACCCCTAAACTTAAATGTAATTCCAACCCTACACTTACCCCTAGCCTTACCCTTCTTCTACACCCAACCCTACTTCTCAGGATAACTCCACCACTACTTCTAGCCTTATACTTCTTTTTCTTTCTCTCTCCTTCCCCTTCCTTTTCCCATAACTGTAATCCTAACCCTAACCCTTTACCCTCATACTAGCCCTAACCCTATCCCTAATCCTAATCCTAACATAACCCTTATCCTTACCATTAATAAAACTGTATTCTTGCCATTGCCCTTACTCTTACTCTTATTTTATTCTTAAATGTACCCTTACACTTACCCCTACCTCTACTCATTAATTTATCCTACCCCTTACACTACTGCTACCTCTACTGCAACCCCAACGCCAACTCTTACTGTTGTGAGTTGCTCTGATGCTATTGGTATTCTGATGTTAATTCTGCTTGCCTCAAGAGGGGCTGCCCTCCATCGAGCAGCTGATCAGGTACTCAGGTTCTGTCATGTGAACATTTTGCCCATTTTAACCACTCAAGTAAAGGCTAGAGCCTATAATTGGGCAGTGGAAGGAAAAGATGGGATAGAAAGTTGAGGGAAGTGAGAAGAGAGAGAAGAAGGGAGAAGAGGACAGAAGAGGAGGAAGAAGAAAAGATGGAGCATAACCATGTGACCAGGAGAAAGTGTAAGTAGCAAGGATCTCATAGCTGGGGAATAAATGGGTATAGAGATAGATCTGCCCAATCTAGGCATAGAGCTTATAAATATAATAACTTGATTCTGTGTGTTTTTACACGGGTTTGTTGGGGTTAAAAATTACTGCAACACCAAAGTCTCTCTCAGAATCCAACTAACCAGAGATAAAAGTCCACCCACCGACCACCATCACCCACCAAAAAACCAGCTAAGGCTGAACTCTAAAGCTGCAGCAATACATAAATTAAACGCTGACTGGGTCTAAGGGG
>NW_021609601.1:0-3376 GCF_004785775.1 Grammomys surdaster | reverse complement strand
TCCTTGTTCACAGTTTTGGGACTTTAAAACTAACCTGAAATGAAAAGCTCTGGGTCTGTTGGCCCCTGATTCAGACAAAAGGGAAACATTATATTGTATTGAGAAAATCCCAGAACCAGTTCATCAGGTAGAGGGTCTGTGGGGATTGTGTCGACCTTGAGCTCTGATTGAACTCATTTGCTGGTCATGAGTCCATCTTCTTTCTGGTTTCAGGAGGAGGCTCTAAGGAGTGTAGGGTCCAGTATAGATGGATGTGTCCAAGTTTGCCTCAGCTGCCAGACCCCTTACCTCCGCTTCTATATACCAACGATATCTCCTCACCGGGTACCCCTGGTCCTTTTCTAAGCAGTACTGACCGTTATGAGCCCTGCTCAGCCTTGTTGCTTATTTCTCCCTCTCCAGCTGGGCCAGCTCTAGGTCAGGGACAAGGGCAAGTAGTCTTTGTTTATTTGTTTTGAGACAGGGTCTTTTTATGTATCCCTGGCTGTTCTGGAGTTCACTATGTAGATCAGGCTGGCCTCAAACTCATAGAGAGCCTGCTGTTTCTGTCTGAGATGAGGTCCATGAGCCACAACAGCCTGCTGGAAGAAGCATTTTGAGTACAGGGGGATCTTGCGGGTTTTCAGCAGGATGTGATAAGCTCTGCTTTACTTCTGTTTTTATATTTTGGTTTTCAATAATGTGTATTACAGTTTAAGATTCTTGGAGAGCTCTAGCTTACCGGAGGACCCCTCGCCCCAGTGAACCTCAGGGAGACGTAAATTGATGTAAAAACAAGAGGAATTTTAATGATCCAATGCATTGTGGTCTTCCTACACTGAAGGTGGAGTGGTGACCCCAGGCAGCCCATTTGGTCAGTTTGTATACAGTTTAAGGGATGGACTAGAGAAACAGTGACTAGGCACAATATGATTGGCTGAACAGTGTGACTTTTAAACTGATTGGGCTTTCAGGAATGAGGTGGCAAGGGTCTTCCTTGTCTGTAACTGGCAAGGGTTGGTCCTTCCTGGGTAATATGTCTAAGTGCTCTGGCCCTTCCCCACATGCAGGTGGGTTCCCTTCCCTGTGGTCTGAGGAATATTAATCAGTCTCTCCCTTCCTCCTCTGAATGTTAATCCAGAAAGTGTCCTCTGACTAAGGAATGGTAATTAGCTTCTCTCATGGAGGGGGGACACAAGTGTTCCAAAGTTCCTCTTCATTCCCTCTTTCTCTTTGTGCATGCTTCAATCTTGAAGCTATTGGATAGTTATGCAGCTTATATCTCTGGTCCTCAGTATCTATAGCACTTGATATCTTTGTCTCAGGACCATCAACTGTACTGCACTCATGCAATCTTTAATGAAAGCAACTAAGTGGATTTAAAATGCAAGGGCCCAAAGTCAGAGTCAGGAATAAAATTGTCAGTGGTTCTAATAATGTAGAAATTAAGGTAGTAATCTGTAACGGCGTTTCTTTCGTAACGGCCTGTTCTGCTACTTTGTATCGGCCGGCTGGTTCTGCTGCGCCAGTCTGCATGTCAGGGTCTAGCAAGAGAGAGAGTGGCGATGGAGGAGGGGCGAGAGACGCAAAAGATGGATACAAGACAGAGTCTGGTCAAGTCTCTTCAAGTCTCTTCTTTATTCTCCTATATTCTCTTCTATCCTCCTATATTCCCTCCTATATAAAGGAAATCCTGGGTATTTATACCCTTTACCACGTGACTTGCCCTCGTGGACAAGCTCAACTGAGGACATTACGTCATGTGCCTTGTAGCCACGGATACCAGGTGCACCTTGCAGCTGGGGGCACTAAACAGTGTAACAAGATGTTTATCAGAGTGTGCTCAGCTATTGCAGGCTGTTGAAAACAAGTCTCTCGTCAGGGTATATGGCTCGAGATGGCTGTAAAGATGATAGCCGCTTTCGGCTAAGAGTCGGCTCCCAACAGTAAACTAAGGGGAGTTAGAAGTTAAGCCAAGACTCAGACTTCTTTGGGCTTGCTTTCTTTCTCTCTTGGCTAGTCCTTCGAGTACCTTTGTCATTGAATCTTTAACTATCTTCCTCCCACCCCCTGGAGGGTCTCCAGTATGTACTTCTCAATTTTCTACACCCTTAGGTAACACAGAAAAAGTAGCTGTCCCTTTACATGCACACACTGAGGGGCCTGCTGCAGGCTTCTCTCATCTCGGGAGCAGACATCTATTGGGTTTCTCTCAGGTCACTTCTCAACTTTGGGTGAATGGACCCTAAGCCCCACCCTCTAAGGCTGCTTCTGGGATATGGTTTAGATTCAAAGGTCCCTTGTTCCAACATTTGGGTGATCTCCACCCCTGTGTCTCTAGGGTGGGGTTATCCCAGGAGTCAAGGCCTGCTGCTAACTTACAGAGATCAAAGACAAGGTCTGGCAGCCAGGCACAAGGCGGGTGTTCCACTGTAGTAAACCAAGCAACATTTCCAGTGGCTGAGAGTACTTGCCAAGTCACTTTGGTAAGGTTGTGTGGGGTACTGAGGCTTAACATGGGAAGGAAGATACACCATTTAATGGTTTCTTTGGCCTTGAGGAAAGGCAGGTGATCATGAGCTTGAGGGGGTTGCTCAGGAGTCTGGCTGCTCTCCAGTTGGCATCAGGTACAGGTGCAGGTCTGAGTTAAGTGCAGTCAGGCAGGTACTCCATCGACTTCAACAGAGGTCGGGATGGTCAGCAGCACCAGGAGCAGCCTCTTTTACTTTATTTACTCATGTGGAAACTCTGGGGGACCTGCATTATACAGATCACTAAGTGTAGGTCACAGTTCCTGGTGTCTGATCTGGAAAGCTTACAATCGAGCCATAATATCCTTATTAGCCTGAAAAGTCATTTTGGGGATTAGTGAGGGGAAGTCAAGAGCTGGGGTCAAGGGAGTGACAGTCCCACACAAGAGGGGAGTTCCGGGCTCAGAACAGGGCCAGGACAAGAAGCACCACCCAGCTTGCATGAGTTTCCGAGGGCAATTTAGTTAAGGTTCTGTTTTTAGGGTTCTGTTCGTCCTCTCTACCTGCTCTGAGCTCTTGGGACAGCAGGAACAATGGAGCTTCCAATTAGTCCCCAATATCTCTGACAATCCCTGACTTACCTTAGAAACAAAAGCATGACCTTATCTGATCCAATTACCTTGGGCACTGGAAACCTCAGGAAGATTTCTTCTAATATCTTGTTGGACAGCACAGTAGCTATTTCCTGCTTGATGGGGAAAGCCCGACCCATCTAGAGATAGTATCTACAAGTACTAGAGGGTCTCCATATTTTCCTGGCTTAACTTCTACAAAATTGGCCTCCCAATGTACTCTAGGCTATTCTCCCTAGGAATTTTTCCCTGTTTACTCTTGACCTCATAAACATTTGCTTGCTGGCATACCTT
>NW_021609600.1:0-1037 GCF_004785775.1 Grammomys surdaster | reverse complement strand
ACAAAACAAGCCTCTACAGATACAAAAAGATTGAAATAATCCCTTGCCTCTTATCAGATCACCATGGAATAAGACTGGTCTTTAATAATGACAAAACCAATGGAAAACCCATGTGCACATGGAAACTGAACAACTCTCTACTCAATGATGACTTGGTCAAGGAAGAAATAAAGAAAGAAATTAAAGACTTTTTAGATTTCAATGAAAATGAGGACACATCATACCAAAACTTGTGGGACTCCATGAAGGCAGTGCTAAGAGGAAAACTCATAGCTCTAAGTGCCTACAAAAAGAAACTGGAAAGAGCACACACTAACAAGTTGACTGCACAACTAAAAGCCCTAGAACAAAAAGAAGCAAATACACCCAGGAGGAGTAGAAGGCAGGAAATAATCAAACTCAGGGCTGAAATCAACCAAATAGAAACTGAAAGAACAATACAAAATATCAATAAAACCAGGAGTTGGTTCTTTGAGAAAATCAACAAGATAGATAAACCGTTAGCCAGATTAACCAGAGGGCACAGAGAGAGTATCCAAATTAATAAAATCAGAACTGAAAAGGGAGACATAACAACAGAAACTGAAGAAATTAAAAAAATCATCAGATCCTACTACAAAGGCCTATTCTCATCAAAACTGGAAAACCTGGATGAAATGGACAATTCCTAGACAGATACCTGGTCCCAAAGTTAAATCAGGAGCAGATAAACCATCTAAATAGTCCCATAACTCCTAGGGAAATAGCAGCAGTCATTAAAAGTCTCCCCACTAAAAAAAAACCCAGGACCAGATGGTTTTAGTGCTGAATTTTATCAGACCTTCAAGGAAGACCTAATACAAATTCTCTTCAAACTATTCCACAAAATAGAAACAGAAGGAACACTACCCAATTCGTTCTATGAAGCTACAATTACACTCATACCCAAACCCAACAAAGACCCAACAAAGAAAGAGAACTTCAGACCAATCTCCCTTATGAACATTGATCCAAAAATACTCAATAAAATTCTAGCAAACCGAATCCAAGACCACATC
>NW_021609599.1:0-1113 GCF_004785775.1 Grammomys surdaster | reverse complement strand
AGAATCTAGAGAGACCCTTTGAGTCAGATATCCTATTATAACAAAGGCCTGTGGCAAAGAACAGGATGGTAGCTTAGGAAATTTGCTGCCTGCAGACCTGAAGGAATCCTGGATTCCCATGTGATTAGGCTAACAAAATAAGAGGACAGAAGTGGCCAAGACAAATGGAATAATTCCTAGAAATACTAGACAGTCATATGAATCTAAATGCCTGTTTGATGTTTTGATGGTTTTTTTTTTCTGTGTTTTGTTTTGAAGACAGGGTTTCTCTGTGTAGCCCTGGGTGTCCTAGAACTCACTCTGCAGGCCAGGCTGGCCTCAAACTCAGAAATCCATCTGCCTCTGCCTCTCAAGTGCTGAGATTAAAGGTGTGTTCCACCACTGCCCGGCAAGAACTATATCTTTAATCAATTACAGTGGAGTAATTTTCAAGCTTGGTAGAGGACTTATCTCACAGAGATGGAAAGCAAAAACTCAGAAGGATGGTATCTTTCTGTTCATAATTGTTTACAAAATGTTTTAAAATTCCATCCATAAAAACTTATTCCTCATTATTATACTCTGGTTGTTTTAAGATGAAACCATTTGAAAGAGGAAATATTAAGCTATTAGTGGGAAATTATTCTACAAATAGCAACACACTTATCATCTAAAGCTTGTAAACTCATTTGTGTATTATTTTCTCCATTCCTACTTCTTGTTTTAACCCTTTACTATTTTCTACCCCGTTCATCGTGTGTGTGTCAATGTGTGTGTGTGTGTGTGTGTGTGTGTGTGTGTGTGTGTGTACATCTCTGTGCATGTGCACTTATGTACATGCAGATGCCCTAGGGTCAGGGACAGGAGAGGGCATCAGATTTCCAAACTTACTTGTTTCACATTTCTTTATAAGTATCCCCATTTCTGTATTTTGAACCCTTTGTTCAATCATTGTAATTCTAAATTCATCCCGTCTGTACTTAAGTGAATTAGTACACAAACACATGTCTCCTTGCTGTTCAACAACAACGCCTTGTAGACACAGTAACTTACGCATCCTTGTGGAATCCAACTACCAGCTGTCTTGTCATCCTCTGCCTCTGCTGACTACACATGACCTGGTGCACACAGAAC
>NW_021609598.1:0-4969 GCF_004785775.1 Grammomys surdaster | reverse complement strand
ATCTGCTTACTGGTGCTTTCCTTGTGAAGTGTGAAGTTCAGGGTACACTGAACTATTGAACTACAAGTGTTTGAATAAGAGGTTGGATGAGTTCCTGGCCATTTTGTATCAGAGAGTGGGTAGTCTCTTTAAAGATAAAGAAGAGTAAATTCTTAGTGGGTGTGCCTTGGAGGTCTTAACAAGCATCTGGGGAGCTCTTTGGAGGGAGAGCTTTATGTAATTATGTTAATTGGTCTAGAGGCAGGTCCACAGCAAATAGGCAGGATCTAGGCTTTCTTTTTGAGCAGCAGACACCTCTTTGTCTCCAAAAGCTCCTGTTCTTCCACTACCATGTGGCTCTGTGCTCTGGTCTGGGCTTCTCTTGCTGCTTGCCCAATATGGGGTAAATTCTTCAGGATTGCAAACATTGGGTTGCACATTTGCAAATCTGTCCTCAAAATATATCGGAATATATATACAGGGCAGGCACAAAGCTGAGCAATAACACTTGACTGGCTTAGGCTGGCTACTTTTATGGCTCCAAACAGATTACTTTTTAGTTGGTGCTCTCTTTAATTTCAGAAGGAAATGAGACCTTAGAAGATTCAAATGACTATCGATGGGGCAAGCATAAAAGTGACTAAAGCAACCATGAATCCAGACCTGCTCTTTCCCCTCTGATGTATTCTCATGTTTTCTTGACCATCAGGACTCTCATTGTTACCATCCATGGTGAATACCACCCAAGGTTAAGTCCTGGTAAAGTACATCAGCATAGAAGGATTTGAATGGCCTGTGGCAGTCTTCCTGGGAGTCCCCTTTGCCAAGCCTCCTCTTGGATCTCTGAGGTTTGCTCCACCAGAGCCTGTAGAGCCCTGGAGCTTTGTGAAGGATGCCACCTCCTAACCTCCTATGTAAGCAACTGGGATAGGGACTGTTTCAGTGTGTATGTGTTGTTGTAAATATATAATATTAATTTGGGATATCTACCATGCCTTAGACTACTTCGTTCCTAAATACAAGTCATATAAACTTTATATTTATAGTAAGACTTTAAAGCACTAGAGCTGGACAGATATCGCTAAGTTTTTTTTTCTGCTATCCTACCAATAACTGAGATATAATTTTCCATGTTCTACCTGGGCTGCTTATACCAAATGTGCAGCCCTTTTGGCAGTATTTTCATGATTTAACTACCCAATGGCATCTTATCCTCTGTCCACATTTTCTCCCCCCTCTCCTCCCTCTCCTGCTTTATCTTCTCCTGCTTCAGACACCAAGCCTAAGAACTGAAATTCTGCCTACCTCCTTCCCAGCCATAGGCTGTAAGCATTTCTATTGACCAATCAAGGATAATTTGGGAGACAAGGTTACAGAGCATCACTTGTTATACCTGAGGATCTCCTCTTCCCTGAGTCAAACAGAGCCGGTACTTAGCTTTATGATACATAGTCAGCTAAATTACCAACGTTTTGATATATCAGCTTTGGCAACTGAGTGGACAAGCCTAAGAATTCTAGATGGCCTCATGGCCATCTCAGAGAACCTCAGACACCTACAAATGTCAGATCAGACCGCATTTGTGTCTTCCCTAAGTTTCTTCTGAGAGTTTCCAGGCTTCTGAGCCGGACTGTTTTCTTACCATTCCATGCCTTTCCTCTACAAATAATATCTGTGATGTGCTACAGTTACATTATTCTTTCAAAGTAAGACAGTATTATCACAAACACACACTCATACACACAGATACACAGAAAGAGAGAGAAAACATGAGAGAGAGAGAGAGAGAGAGAGAGAGAGAGAGAGAGAGAGAGGTGAAAGAGTGTTAAAGTCATGTGCAATTCAATAGCTCAGAGAAAACTGCTGTTAACAAATGAGTTCATGCTTTCAAGGCCTTTGTCTGTGTAAATCGTCCATAAAACAGAGCTCATAAATACAGTGTCAGAGGTAATCTGGAACATTCATAAATATGCATCAGCATCATTTCAACATATATATTATACCTATTACACATATATGTGGTAGGAAAATATATTTTATATAATACATAATATAATTGTATATAACAACTAATATAAAATGACAATATAATACTATGATATTTGACATGTGAATTTATTTTTGTGTATACCATGCACTATTCTGAGTGATCTAGTTTCCCTACAGAACAGAGATTCTGTAGGCATTCCGAGGACAGAGATTTAGAAATCTCTGTTGTTTGATGTGGTTTGTGCTATGCTGGTCCTACACAGCATCACTTCTACACAGGAGGGATGGTGATAGCACACCTTCCCATTGCAGAGAGACATGGAATGTTGCTTATAATCTACCTGAAGTATAAGCACTACCTGATATGATCTTGGATCTGTGTCCTTGAAGCAACTGTCAAACCACTCTGAATGTGCAATTCCTCAACTGTAAAACAGAAACAATAATAGACGCCTGAGGATGAACTGACTCTTAAATGGCTTCATATACAAGGAGGACCTAAATATCTTCCTAATACTCTGTTAGAACTCAGTAACTGCTCCCAATCCATGCTGCACTGTACCTGTAACAGTCTTTAGACAGGAGTCAATAGGGGCTGTTGGAACAGGATGATATTGGACCTTAGCAGGCCATGCAACAAGAACTTTGGAGACTTGGCTCACTCCACCTGAACGTGGAAGCTTGGGGTCAAATTAGGAAAGAAATTTACCTTAGGCCACACAGCACATCATGACTGAGACAAGCCTAAAATTTAGCTTTCTGAGGTTCTCCCACTACAATGCCCTCCCCTACCTCAACCTACAACAGGCTACCTATCATTGCAGCTAACTGTCTTGGTTAATGAATGTCTTCTGAGAACTATAAAGCATGTTTACCTGGTGGAGGAGCATAGTCAACTATGGACCACAATCCAAAGCCCAGAAAGACAAAGTCCTGTTCAAGCACTTTAACATCTCCTAGGGCAGCTTACCATTCAATCACATTTCTCCTTTGTCCAGGCCATCACAAAATATTCCTAGAAAAGAAAGGTACCAATTGATTCTCCCTCCATAGGACTTATAGACCCAAAAGATTTCCAGGTTTCCCACCTCTCACATAGCAACAATTCCAGGGAAATAATAGGAACTACATTTATAGGTTCAAATCTCTCAGTGCATGGTCACGTTCAGGTGACATGCTCACTCTGGTGGAATCTCAGATGTTCTTTCCCCTCCCAGGTGCTCCCAAGAGGCATCTCTGGGACAGCTACTCCCAGATATGTTCAGCACCAAAAAGGAGAGCATACCTCTTGAGTTTTCTGAAGACTGTCTCTACCTGAATATTAACAGTCCTGCCGAGTCAACAGAAAACAGTCCATTGCCTGTAAGTGTTGGAACCATTGGTCCAGATTTTAAGTTTGAGCATCTACATCTTCTGGGGGATTGGAAGTTGATAAAGGCAGCAGGGGTCAGGAGAACATAGGCCAGGAGTGATGCAGGGACCACAGCTTGCTTCCAGTTTTCACTTGAGTTTCTTTATCAAGTGATGTCTAACTTTTGTAGAGAGCACTATACAGCTTACATGTCATTTCCCAAGTCTTCACAGGATGGAAGGACAAGAACAGCTCATCTTACTTATGAGAATTCTATCCCCATGTCAGTTAAGTCATAATTTTCCAATAAATTCACAACTGGGAGGAATCTTAGGGGAAACAGAACAACCTGGCATCATAAAAATAGAGAAACTGAGGTTCTAGAGGGGAAAAATAATAGAACACCATAAAGGAGAGGCTCGGGTTTCCTGGTTTCATGTGGATGCTCATAGACAGGGCCTGTGGGATGGGGAGATGGGTTTTATTCTCAGGTCACCTGTGGCAGCTTTATTGACAGATGAAAACTTTTACTCTCCCATTAAAGGGAGGGAAGAGGGAATGCTGGGACAATCTCAAAAGCATGTTCCTTGTCTGGAGGCAGCACTCCAGGATTTCACTGTGGATCATTGCCATATCTGGCTGTCTTTGGCACAGTCTGATGACCAAATGATTCAATATTTCACATGGAAACACAGTACAGGAGAAGAGACAGGTTGCCAGGTACAGATGAGAAGTTTGCGAGAGAGTTTTCTAAAGAAGGTATTCCTTGGTTTGTGCCACATCAACACCCAACAACCTTTCCAAAAGCCCTCTGTGTGAGACCCAGGAATGGGTGACAAAGTTGTGGAAATGTATGCTAAGATTTGGTGTTACCTGTGTTCAGAAGTCCCTCCCTGGGAGGTAAGCAGAAAAAAAAATACCTTGGTGACTCCCACTCTTTAAGTCATATAAAAAGTGAGCTTCCCAGGAGGCAGCCTTTCCTGGCCTTATCACTGGAAACAGACCCAGAATGTTGCTTATAATGGACTTGGATATATAAGTCCTACCTACCATGAGTCTTTATGGATTTCTGTCCTTGGGGCAGATGTCAATCCTCTCTGTGAATCCAGTTCCTCATTTGTAAGCTGTGAATAGCAAGAAATACCTGAGGCTGCTCTGTGTCTCAGATGACTTCCTGCATAAGGAGAACTTGCATCTGTCCCTGATTCTCCATGAGTGTTATCAGGTCCACTCAACATTAGACAATTGACACCATTTATCAGGAAGCCAATAGCAATTGTTGGAATAGGAAGAAGGTAGAACCTTAGCAGGCCAGGCAACAAGAACTTTGGAAGCTTTACTCTCCTCCCTAGCTGATCCAGAGGTTCAGGTACCTAAAAATCACACTTGGGACCAGAGAAAGGAAACATTTAATCCAATCCCACATACTCATGCTTTCAAGGACCATTCCAACTGGTCTCCATAAAAACATCATAACCTCCTAAAGACATCATTACTCATCACTCTCAAACTCAGCCTTCACTCTTAGATATCCACGATTCATCTCTCTTCGAGGCTACAGTGATCCTGACTGAGAAAATGGTATCTTGAGATCATGGAAACTGGAGACCCTGTAGCTTCAGACACATGTACTAGAGCCACGAGTTCTGA
>NW_021609597.1:0-4434 GCF_004785775.1 Grammomys surdaster | reverse complement strand
CTACATATGCAAAGTATGACTCTACCGATGTGCATCCCAAGATTTCCGGGATGTATTGCTCCTATTGGTCACCTATTGACCTAGCAACCAATGGGCTAACAATCTAGTACAGAGGTACAACCGCTTACATGTGTAAAGATTTAGCTACAGCTCTGTCCACTGCAGCATCACCTATAAACACAGAGACAAAATATCCCAGAAGAACTGAACTCTCCAATGGAAAAGAGCTCACACATTGATGATGACAGTCTGTCCTCAGGAGGAAGTGCTTTGAAAGCATTTAAAGGTTTATCATAGAAGAATATTTACTGATGGGGGAATTGAGTATATTGTTAAGACACAGAAAACGAATTGGGTATCAAATAACGTGATCTCAGTTTTCTGAAAAATCCAAAAGATGGCTATCCATGGCGGTGTGAGAGAGAAGCAGGGAGCAGGTGTGTTAGCCGGGGGACCTGGGGATCTGCCTTGTTTGCATTTGTTGGATCAAGGAATTGAACTCACCATCTAAAACGTACACCTCACCACTGAGCTACGCCCCAGTTCCTAGGGTTCTATTTTATCAACTCTGCTGACTTCCTCTTCAGATCCCTCCCCCATAAAGCATCAGTTTGACTGCTCAGCAAATAAATGAATGAATGAATGAATGAATGAATGAATGAATGAATAATCATCATTTTCAAAATGTGAATGGGAACACAAATGGGTTGGGAACTTTGGACAATTAATGCTGATTTGGGGACCAGCCTGGCTGACTCCTGGATGACCTGTCCTTTTCCAGTTTCTCTATCTTCTCTCTCTCCTCTTCCTCTCCTCACTCACTGTTCCTCCTAATCATGGATATTCCTGCTTCCTCCGGCCTGTCCTGAACTCAGCCTAGGACTTTGTTTGTTTGGTACCTATCTTAAGGTTTGTATTCCTGCACAAAACACCATGACCAAGAAGCAAGTTGGGGAGGAAAGGGTTTATTTAGCTTACCCTTCCACATTGCTGTTCATCACTAAAGGAAGTCAGGACTGGAACTCACACAGGGCAGGAACTCAGAGGCAGGAGCTATTGCAGAGACCATGGAGGGGTGCTGCTTACTGGCTTGCTTCCCCTGGCTTGCTCAGCTTGCTTTCTTATAGAACCCAGGACTATCAGCCCAGGGATGGCCCCACCCACAATGGCCCCTCTCAACCTTGATCACTAATTGAGAAAATGCCTTAGAGCTGGATCTCATGGAGGCATTTCCTCAAGGGAGGCTGCTTTCTCTATGATAACTCCAGCTTGTGTCAAGTTGACACACAAAACAAGACAGTACCGTACCATTGTTTGATTGTTTCTGGAAGGTCTTAGTTCTCTGGATGTACCTTTAGACAAGGGTTCCAGGAGCAGTTAACAAGGGTCCAGCCTTCTCCACTAGGGGGGAGGGTCACCTTCCAGTTTGCAAATGTCCTGGAGCAGAACTATTGATCGGCTCAGTTTTAGTCAAATGTGGTTCAATCTTAGGCTGCCCAAGGCTCACTCTCAATCAGGATTGGAACAGTTCCCTTTATGGGGTTCTATGGTTAGATAATCCCAATGATAGACATCTATAACAGAACATTGAAATAAAATAAACAATCCATGTCCAAAATTTCCACCTGGGAGTCAGATTCTATGAGAGAGTTTCCAAGTTATAGGGAAGGGAGAGAGGATATGAGGATGCTCGAAATTGAAGAGACAGAGCGGAGACTCTGGGAAAGCAAAGATGCCAGGGACTCCAGGTCAGAATAGTAGAGAAAAAAATTGCATGAGAAGAGAAAATTTAAAATGTCCAGAGAGACATCTTAGATCTTCCAGAGATGAATGATAAACCTGGACATGTGGGGAAGACCAAAGCTTGGGGAAAGAATCATCTCAAAAGATTGAGAGTAATCATGACAGGCATTTACATAGCACCAAGTACACCATCTGTTTCCCATTAGCTTGGCTGTGAACTGCCCATGGAATGAGAGCAGTCTAAGGAAGATAGACCGGTCCTGTATGAGGATTGCTGAGCCTGAGACCAAATACTGCTGTGCATAAAATAATATTTATAAAAACACTGTACTTAACTGTACAATGTTGAGATAGCCCAAACAAGACAAGGGTATCACTGTGACACTTTCTATTGAAAAATACACTTAAAGGTCCCAGCCAATAGACATAAAGGACATCTAGGACACAAAGGCAGGGGGGAAAAACAATAAAGAAACACTGTTTTATTTTTAGGTGATGTTGTCACATGTATGGGCAACTCTATGGACTCTTCACAAAAGCTACTTGTATTTAATGACTCTAGCAAAGTTGTAGAACACAGATTGATACACAAAAGGGAACTGTTTTCCATTCAATAGTAGCGGGGAAAGTAAGAGTTAGAATTTAAAATGCCTTTAAAACAATGTAAACACTTAAGGACAAACCAGTCTAGAAAGATACATAGTATGCAGTTGAAAATGGGGAGGGGCTGGAGAGATGGCTCAGCAGTGAAGAGCCTGCATTACTTTTACCGTGGACTTGGTTTTGATACCCAGCGCCCACGTGAGGCAGTGGAGAGGCAACTGCAGAACCAAGGGCCACAGCACCCTCTTCTGGCCTCTATGGGTAGTGCTCGAGAGTGCACACACACACACACACACACACAGATACACTGGATTAAAAATACAATAGCTACTATAAAAATAAAAAAACATACAAAACACAAGAGAAAATTTAGGGAAGACTTAAATGGAGAATGCAGTCTAAACCTGCTTTTCAGTACATGGGAGAAATGAATATCTATACCCAAAGAAGAAGGTATGACCTTATTGACTCAAATAAGAAAAATTAACCTTAAATGGGTAATAAACACAAGCGCAAAGCTTACAACTGTGAAATCCTTGAGTAATAGTTATTACAGATTAGTTACCCTCCCTCCCTCCCTACAGCAGAAGACACGTGATGGCATCTGCAGATATTTTTGGTTGTCATAACTCCAGCACTCAGATAGCTGTGTGAAACATTCTATGTTGCATGCAACAGCCCCAACCACGAAGAATTATCTGGCTCAATATTTAAATGTAAATGAATTTAAATAACTGTTAAATAAATGTAAGTGTTAGTTGCACCAATGCTGGAAACCATTCTAGTAGAAAAGCTTTGTGATCTTACTTTAGGCTACTTTTTTTTTTGTATGAGTTCAAGGCATGATCTGTCAGAGAACAAGTTGACACACCGGACTTTATTAAAAATTAAACCTGCAGCCCTTCAGAGACATTGTTAAGAGAATAGAAGGACAAGGCAGAATCTGGATGCTGATACTTGCGAATCATGTGTCTGGCAAACAATCTGTGTCTGTCTTACGGAGAGAACTCTTGAAACTCAACAATAAGGAAATAACCCATGTAAAACCGGGAAAGCAGTTGAATAGAAAACCCACAAAAACAGATCTAGAGCTGACAAACAATCTTTTGAATGCATGTTTGACATCCTTTGTCACTAGCACAAAGCAAGCTGAAGCAAGGAAGAGATGAGAGTCGTAAACGAGTTCAGTAATGCCTATTTGAGAATGGGTACAGTTGTCGGCTCATTGTTGGAAGACTGAACCACTTAAACAATACTTGTGAGAATGCAATATTGAACAACTCTTTGGAAACCGATTTGGTTTTTCTTTTCTTTTTAAATTGTAAATAACGTTCTTTTTATATAATATATTTAGATCACGGTTTCTCTTCCCCCATCTCCTCCCAGATCCTTCCCACTTCCCCATCCTTCTAAGTCCTAAAATAAAAGGTCAGCCATACCCATTCTAGGATTCAGCTTCGTTGTTCGTAGGCACTTCCACGAGAGGAAAGTTGTGTCCATGGTGCTAAAGCAACCTGTCTTGCAACAGGGAATTACTGAAATCCCTGCCATGATGCCTAACCTTGTCACCTTTATGGTACTTAGCATCATCATGGAAGTGAACCCTGACTGTGTCTATAAGGATGCTTCCAGAAGGGTCTGAGCAGGGGAAAATACATGAATTTATTCTAAATATGATCCTTCCTAAAACTCTGGATGATCTCTGATTGGTCGAGATTGGGTCACGTGACCCCATACGCACCCATGGCTACAGCCAGAGTCCCGTGATGATGCCATTGGCCCAGGAATTGGTTAATCCTTGGGCTATCTGCTTCCTTGGGGGAGACCTGGGACTCCCCTAGCCAGGATTTTGGGGACCAGCATCCCCGGCAGTTCATTCTGCAGACTAAGATGCTTGTCTTTCCCTCCTCCTTCCTGCCTCTACCATTTATTTGGAATGATACCTGCACTGGGGCTACACTGCTGCTCCCCATGTCTGTCACAGGCATTTCCCCTTAATGGATGTCTTGCACATTGAGCTCTGCTTCACAGAAGATCCTAATTACCACAGATGCTGCGCAGACAGCTCACAAGTATCTGGAGTCCATC
>NW_021609596.1:0-1365 GCF_004785775.1 Grammomys surdaster | reverse complement strand
ATCACCTGCCTTAGGGGATGGAGTAACTTATGTTCTGAAATCCTTGATGTTCAAGTATTGTGATAACCATGGATATTCTTTTGCTTCCCAGTGACTCCAGTTTCTGTGTCCAAATTGCTAGGAAGGCCAGCTCAGGCCACCCCTGACAGGAAGCTCAACATCCCCTTCCCAGGACTTACTCCACATTCGCCAAGACCACCTCCTTCGTCCTTCATTACTCTCAGATGAAAGGCCAGCTACTTTCTGCCTCTCTCGAGTTTCTCTCACATCCATCTCTGCTCTTCCAAAAAGTCTCCACAGTCGGGAAATCATGTCTAGGGACATATGCTGAAGACACTGACTGAGAGAGCTCAGTGTACTTGTTGTTACTACAACACTGGTGACATCACAAGGGATGCCAAGAACTCTCCAGGATACAATGGAATGTCCAAAGAAGGGGCTGCTGATGTCATGGGGAACATCCTTTGCCTCCCTGCTAATTTTCTTTCTATAAAGTTAGGAAGCTGAGCTATCCTTTCAAGAATGTTTCCTGGGTCACAGACATTGGGCACCTCCACTTCCCAAAGCCAGAGATTGCTGTAGACTTTTTTCAAAAACACCTAGCGATTTTTTCTGAACTTAACTGAGTGTTTCTTTTCAGACCTTGCAAAGAAATGTCTCATCCTACCTCAAGTTTTCATAATTCAACAATACTAGCATTAAAATCTGCTGAAAATCACATCAGAAAGAATGTGGAGGAGGAAAGATCTCTTGTCTCATCATGTATAGTTGCTTGAAATTACTTCCAGTAAGAGCCTACAGGGCAAGTTGCAATGTGAGTGTGCATTAGGGAATGCACTCATGAAGCTGTGTGCTTAGCATTTGAATGTTACCACAAGGGGCCTTAGGAGCAAGAGGTACAGTTATCAGGTGCTTACAACAGACTGGAGACCTGTTGACAGTGGAAGCTCAGTATTGTAGCCACCAATGGAAAAGCCCTTAGGCTGGGTGTGGGGCTCTCTTCTCAGTGCCAAAGCCACCAAATCAGGATTCCTCACAGGCCTCTCTGAGCTATACCATGGGATACTTTCTTAAAGATAAAATAGTAGTGTTGGGGAGGTAGCTACAGTGTGTAAGATAATACTATAGACATAGCTAGGATGACAGAACATGTACCTAGCATCTTGAATTCTGATTTGTGATTTAATCCACAAACCATACAAAGTCATATAAAATTCAAACCCTGATGGTTCATTGAGTGCACACACTATTGTCCAGAACCATAGCTCAGATGTTGGGGACTGAGCCATTGCCCCAAACATCTTGGTCAACTTATAAAGCAAAAAACAAAACAAAACAAAACAAAACAAAACAAAACAAAACAAA
>NW_021609595.1:0-2693 GCF_004785775.1 Grammomys surdaster | reverse complement strand
TCAAGGATTTCAGAACATAAGTTACTCCATCCCCTAAGGCAGGTGATGGCAAGGCCAAAGCAGGTATTTTCAAACACCAAGTCTTTCCTTGTACTGGGTTTTTGGTTGTTACATGGGTCTAACTTATATCAATTTATGGAAGTGCATTACTGTACTTCACTTCCCTGGCTTTTTTTTTCTTTTAGCTTCAGTGTTATCTGACAGTAGTACCAAGGAAAGAAGTATGCTCCGGGCCATGGCCTTATGTTCTCATAACTCCTCTGACCTCCTCTCCCTGACAGTACATACCATACATTTCTTTATCACCCATTGTGGGTGGCAGGCATTTCTCTACTGTAACCAAACACCTTTCAGTGTTGATACACTCAATGAACCCTATTGCCATCTCTGGAGTATTTGGTATTTCATTAGGGGGAATTGACCAGTGTGTTGACCATGGTCTCACCCTGCATAAATTTTAATCCAAACTACTGGGACTTGACTAACAGGGTACAACAACTGGCCACCTCCTATCACTCAAGTTCTTGGGGTTACTTAATTTTCCATCTGACTGGAGAAACCACAAGACTGAGGGATCTAAATCCAAGTTGCACCTTATAAAACTGACAATAATTGTGGAGAAGCTATCTCTGTGGCCATCATAAGCATGTGTAGGGAGACAGAGGAAATACCTGGCTGCTTTCATCTCCTGGTCTGTATAGAGTGACGGGAGAGCTGAGATTCACTTAGGAGGCATCTCAAGCTTGGACTAAACTTTTTGTGCTGTAACTGGTTTCCAGGCATGGTCTTCTTCTGTGTAACTTCAGGGTGTTCTGTCTAAACTCTCTGCATTCTCTTGGGGCAATTTATTTATGTTCTTCTGCCTACAGTGGCTGGCCGACAGACATCATCCCCTGCATCTGTCCTAAGCAAGAAAGAGGCCAAGAAGGAGGAAAAGAGACTGACCAAAGATCTGAAGCTCATTACCCAGGAGAGAAATGAGCTGAGAGACCGCTTGATCTTTGTCACAGAGGGAGCCATGAACAAGAGGTACTCATTGCTCCAAACACTTTGCTGTCAGTCTGACATCTGCAATGTCACCCTCAAACTGTACATTCACAGCATCCCTGTGCCCAACTTTGTGTCCCTAAGTGATTCTTAGAGGAGAGGCTAAACCTGATGCTTGGACAGGAGCGAGAAGAGAAAGGGACTCTTCTGCTTCCTCCAATTGACATGTTGAACTTGTGGTCTGAGTAAAGGATTCTGGATGGAGACAGTGGCAAGTGAGTGCCCAGCATGCATTTGGAAAGTCCTTGACAGATGCAGTGAGATTGTGGTGACACTTTGTACTTACCTGGTGTTTACCTGGGTCTTGAAGGTCCTGGCAGCAGCTGGTCCCACACTGTTCATCTCAGTGCTTGACTAGAAGGCCTGAAGCTTATGCTTCTACCTCTTTGTCTGTGTGCCTTATACTCTGAGTCAGTAATGCTGAATGAATTTCTTCTGTTTCTGATTGTGCTCTCTCTGTTGTTGTATCTCTCTCTAATTCTCATTCTCTGTTTCTGTTTCTTTTTCCTTGTCCTTCTGTGTGTGCTCGTGTGTGAACACATGCATAGGTGTGTGCAGGAAATGTAGGTACACATTTTCCTTTCAATCTTTGTGAACTAGATTTCTGTGTTTTGACTGTGGATTTACCTGTATAACAGTTTAAAGGTGATGTGAGTCCTGAGGTCTGGGAGCCCCTAATGTAAACAGCATTGTTCATTGCCTTTGTGGTGCCAGTGGTGTATACAAACTTATATCTCTTTGGCAGATTAGAAAACTGTGTTGATGCCTGGTCTCATCTCTAGAATTATGTGTAATCAATTACTCTACACTGTTAGTTATCTAGGATTTAGAGTCCCTGTTTTGAAAGTAGGAAATAAATATATTCACAGGTCTCTCATGGACAAGGACTTGATGCCTAGTCTCTTTAGAGCATAAACTGCTAGTCTTCCAGGCCAGGCCAGCTGAGTGAACAAAGGGAGCCAAGGTACCATCCATCTGGATGCCTAGCTTATGATGTCCTGGGCCAGGATAACAAATTTCCAAAGCAGGAGAAAATCCCAGTATGTAGAGTGAAGAAAATGGCATTCCACGGTTGGGGTAGGATAGGACCCAGCCTGAGTTCATGTGTTCCTAAAAGCCCATGTTCATAGAGTTCTGTCTTCCTGGGGCCAGACCCTATTACAGGCAAAATCCACTGTATGAAAAACTGAAGTTAAAGGAGAAGACGGTCATGTCATTTCTGAACAAATTAGAGATGGAGAACACTGAGTTCTGTGAGAATGTCCAGGAGCACAAGAAGGAGATTAACTTCTATAGGTAAGTACAGGTCATGGAGGCTACCACTTGTGCAATGGCCATTTCTGCATTCCTTTGAACTGGAATGGAGAGTCTCCAGGTCTGGTTCTATCCCTTCTGCTTTTTAGCCTTCAGTGTACCTTGGGCCTTTTGGACTCACTTTTCTTCAATCTGTAAGAGAACCTTAGTCCTCCCAGGGTTATCTAGGCAACCTCAGGAGCCTCTAAGATGAGAGGGTTCTTTTGCAGAACTGGACCTCTGGGGCTCAGGCATGGTTTTACAGATGTGAGTGTGATGGAACACATGGATAGAATGGCCTCCCCTTAGTCCTCCTGACCTCCAATGAGGGTATTTACACCCTACTACTTGAT
>NW_021609594.1:0-1017 GCF_004785775.1 Grammomys surdaster | reverse complement strand
CACTGGTGACATCACAAGGGATGCCAAGAACTCTCCAGGATACAATGGAATGTCCAAAGAAGGGGCTGCTGATGTCATGGGGAACACCCTTTGCCTCCCTGCTAATTTTCTTCCTGTACAGTTTGGAAGCTGAGGCATTCTTTCAAGACAGTTTCCTGGGTCACAGACATTGGGCACCTCCACTTCCCAAAGCCAGAATTTGCTCCAGACTTGATCAGAAACACCTAAGTCATTTTTTCTGAATTTACCTGAGTGTTTCCTTTCAGACCTTGAACAAAAATGTCTCATTCTAAACAAGCTTTCATAATTCAGCAATATTAGCCAGTAAAAACTGCTGAAAATCACATCAGGAAGAATGTGGAGGAGGAAAGATCTCTTGTCTCATCATGTAGAGATGCTTGAAATCATATCCTGGAGGAGCCTGAAGGTCAGGTGGCAAAATTAGTGTGCATTAGGGGGTGCACTCATGAAGCTGTGTGCTTAGCATTTGAATGATACCCCAAGGGGCCTTAGGAGCAAGAGGTGCAGTTATCAGGTGCTTACAACACTCTAGAGATTTATTGACAGAGGAAGCTCAATATTGTAGCGACCAATGAAAAGCCCTTAGGCTGGGTGAGAAGCTTTCCTCTCAGTGCCAAAGTCACCAAAGCAGGATTCCTCACAGGCCTCTCTGAGCTATACCATGGGATACTTTGTTAACAATAAAATGGTCAGTAGTGTTGGGGTGGGGAGGCATAGTGTGTAGAACAATACTATAGACATAGCTTGGATGACAGAACAAGTGCCTAGCATCATGTATTCTGATTCCTGATTCAACCCACAAACCACACAATGTCCTATAAACCTCAAACCCTGATGGTTGACTGAGCACACATACTATTGACCAGAACCATAGCTCAGATGTTAGGGACTGAGCCATTGCCCCAAACATCTTGGTCAACTTATAAAGCAAAAACAAAACAAAACAAACCCACAAGTAGCTCATATAAAGCTGCAGGAAGTACTGTCCAGTGGTCA
>NW_021609593.1:0-6607 GCF_004785775.1 Grammomys surdaster | reverse complement strand
ATACCAACATTCTTTCAGACATTTTTGTTTTCACTTTTGATTATGTCACAGAGCCAACCCTTCCTCTTTTAGCACTGTGGTTCATTGTCGGCGCTGTCGGAATGAATGACAATTACCCTACTTCCACACTGAAATATTACCACCAGACAAAGTAGCACTCCCAGGTTTGTAGTTATAAATATTATTTTTTAACACCTACACTCATTTCCCACAGTCAAATGCTTTGCAGGCCTTCTGTATGGTTGCTTCTGCCACACTGAATAGAACAAGTCATAGCACAAGAAGAGTCCCCTTGCAGGCTGGCAGGATAATCCCCTCCTGGACATTTCTGTAACTCCATGAATGACAACAGTTTTGGTTGCTGAAAATTCATAACCGTGATGTAAAGCTCTAAAACAGTTTGACTCAGGTTAATTTAATAATTATCATTTAAAGCACAAGAAATCATTCTGTCACATTTTATTAACTGAAGGTTCCAGAAACTACCCTGTGTCTATAAATAAAGTCACTGTGACAATTTGAGGCTTAGAGAAGAGCTCGGTTTTACAGCATCACCACCTTTGACATTTTAAGCTCTTCAACGGGTTCACTGAAACTAAATGACAGTCAATGAATTATAGTTAGAATTTCTAATATGCTTGAGTCCCACGCACATCGTGGCATCCACACCCAAGACTTAGAGTCTTCTCTTAGTTTCACATAATAGCTCTGAGCTCAATCCCTCAAACCCTCTGTGTTAAGCAGGAGGGGTCCTGGGGACCTGATGACGGTCACCTGCTGTTCAAGTCTCACTTCTTCACATCAGGACCTTTGTTCTCTCAGCTTCCTTCCTGACTTCCAACAGAATGAGGTCATAGCAGCAGACCAGGGACTGCCCCTGAGGGCCTCAGGGCTCAGAACACTGCGAAGGTAACTGAGCAGAGATTAGGGCACACGGACCCCATTCTTACCGAGGTAGAAGATGTACAACCATGTGGAGACATCCTTATATTTATCCATTCACTGAAGACATCAGCTCTCATACACCGCTACCTCCCTCTGCTTACGAAGGCCAGTGTCCCAGCAACTGCAGTGTGCATCTGGGCTCTAAGAGCCTCCAGGGATAGGGACTGTAGGTGACAGCGTAAGGCTCTGCTTCCATGAGCACAGAAAATGCAACACGCTTAGACGTGTGTTTCCTTACATTTAGATGTGCATGTCCTCACGTTCTCACAGAATTTCCCTTTATTTGAGAGTCCCAGGCTTTCTACCTTTAACCTAGGAGGTTTTCATGTGTCCCTACCCTCTGTCACTCCTCTAGTTCAAGTCACTATTAACTTTGTCTCCAATGGATTCCTCTGCTCCGCTGTTTTCTCTATCAGTCTACCTAAGGTCTATACTGCAAGTTTTCCTTAGATAAAATTGGCTCAGTCATTTACAAACCTTCAACAGATCTTTGAAAGTTAAGTTCAGATATCTTGACATGGAGCAGAAGGGCCATTAAAATGTGGAGATTCTGTCTGCTTCTCTGGCCTATCCTTTTTTGTTGGTCTCTCTCAGTATAGTCCTGTGGAACTGCCTTCTAATGTGTCATAACTTCCTCTGGCCTCTGAGCTTTTGAACTAGTAAACTTCCCTCTGGTAGCTTCACACAGGCTGAGACCTCCTCCATGTGCTCATCCCAGCTTCTGAACAACAGGGCTTGTACTTTACTGTGCCCTCAGATTAGGTAACACAGAGGGAAGAACTTAGTAAATATCTAGGAAAGGATAAATAGGTTATCCTTTGGTTGTCAATCAGGTTTTATTGATTTGATTTTAGGATATAATTAAAACCCCCAAACAACTAAGAATTCCCCCCTCAGCTATTTAGTGGCCCCTTGGATGACAAAACTGGGATCCAAACTCCTCAGAAGCAGGAACTTGGAGCACTTTCTGTGTCACCCTGTATCTTGTTTGTTTGGTCAGGGGAAAATGCTCATTCCAGAAGGTACATGAGGGGGATTTTGTGTTCATTTGAATTTCCATATCCACACTGAAAACATAGTTTATTTATCATAATACTAAGTTCAGTGAGACAAACTGTGCGCTGTCTGATGTTTCAAAGAGCCATCACATTTACTGTGAAATTAGAGCCTAGATTTTATTTTTTCTTTCTCTCTGAAGAAGAGAAATTTGGAAAGAAGACTCATCATCATGTTTTTTATGTTTTTTTTAGAAAGAAATACATACACACACACACTCACATTCCCACACACTCTTTCACACACACAGAGAGACAGACAGAGTGACAGAGACAGAGACAGACAGACAGAGAGGAAGGAGGGAGCAGGGGTTTAATTTAGATTTAGTGACTATTGCAATCTCTGATCTTATAATTTCTGTA
The DNA here is from genome assembly GCF_004785775.1 of Grammomys surdaster. Classification (NCBI taxonomy): domain Eukaryota; kingdom Metazoa; phylum Chordata; class Mammalia; order Rodentia; family Muridae; genus Grammomys; species Grammomys surdaster. The sequence goes on along the minus strand of NW_021609593.1, from coordinate 4,244 downwards.
TTTTCGGGACTGATGTGGCTATAGGATGTTTTAAAATATTTGTGAAGGCTTTTATACAAATCAGCTCACAGTAGCTGGTAGAGTTTAAGGATTAGTCACACTGACCATCCTAAAGAAGGAGACAGCAGAAGTGTGATAGGACTTGTAGACACATGGAGGACCCAGGGAAGATCTTGGGGGACACTAGTTTTTCCTTGGTTTATTGTTCTATCATTATTCTCTTTTTGAAAAAGGAGCCTAGAAAACTGCATCCCCAGCACGCATGAGGAAGTAAGGCACTTCCTCTTGTTCCTGTGTTCTCCCTGGAGATAACAGAATTCTGAGTTACAATCCAGCATTCTATAGTAAAAGCCAGTGTAAACTGCAGAGAATTTGTAAGACTTGCACTTCCTAATCAACCCATGCTGGTTGGCTGATATTAATAACTGGTTTATGTAACAGCCTGGGAACATATTAACACATGGGCCAGCCTGCTGCACACTTGAACCTCACCTTAAGCTTGTGCACAAATGATATGGACACTCTAAAAGTATTGTAGGACTTTCAGGTCTCGGTTTGAACTTACGCATCCCCTGGTTTTGGTTCTTAGAGTCCAACAGTATCAGCACATAAAACTGAAAGAGAATTACATGGTGGTTGAAGTATCACTACTGAGCAGAGAGCGAAGAGGAGAAGGCTTGAGAATTGCAACCCACGGCAGTCCTGCTGGAGTATGCTGGAATACACATTTGACACAGAGAAGCAAGGCTGGAGAGATAGCCCAGGGTCAAAGACCACATGCTGCTCTTACAGAAGACCCAGGCCTGGTTCCCAGCACACACCTCTTGTAATACCAGCTCCTGGGGATCCCTTTGTTGGCCTCTGTGGGCACTGCACACACACACATACAAGCCCACACCCTTCCTACATGCACACACGCATACGATTTCATATTAAAATTAAAATCTTTTTTAAAATGTTGTTTTTTGAATGGCAAGAGGCAGCAATTGGGATAGAAAATGGTTTTTAGATTCTGGCTGGCACCCTGAGGGAGAATTAGAACTGGACATTTATCACAGCAGTCACCAGCAGCAGAGTGCCAAAGGCTTTCTTTTCCCCCCAACATAGTATTACTGATTATTTAGAAGTTTTACATAATGCATCCAATCACATTCACTACCCAGTCTTCCCAGATCTACCCTCCCCCTCACATACTACACACACGCCTTTTTTGTCTTTTCTTTGGGAAAGACTTTCAGTAGACAGCTTTGCAGGTAACGGGAGGTTGGACTTAACCTGAGAATCAGTTGGGAAGAGGAGATTGTGAGTTATGGGATGGATTTCCTATAGCTCCTGGTTGCTCCCTGCACCCTGCTGGATATTTCTCCTTCCTAGTTAAGTCACCAGAGAACTGTGTTGGAGAACAGGCACCAAAATGAAAGCCCAATTTCCAGTTTTCATTCAATGCTCAGTATATACTCTGGGTGCCCTTGTATAGCCACCAGAGGTTGTGTGGTAGACTCTATCTGGAGGATAGGAAGATGTGGGTTTTATTCTTCCTGTATGGCTTTGAATATTTCCTTGAAAAAAAAAAAGGCTGAAATAGCCCTTGTCTTCCAGTGGCTTCTTTAGTTTATTGTTGTCACTGGTAATTATATATGAGGTAATGGCCACCTCCCAACTTGTTGTCCCTTAGCCACACACAACATGGTGCCACTGGATTTTCACACCAGCCTGCTGTACCTGCTTCCCATGGTTGCAGGGCACTGTCAGCTTTAACTGAGTGGCCGTCATGCATCTCCTGGAAATTGGTAATCATTTGTTCATGCTCCCTGAAATCTAGACAAGAGATTCATGTTGTTGCTGTTCTGAGAGGTGACAGGACTTGCAGAACAAAGGCTGACAAGGTCCTGAGGAACCTTGATATCCTCTCCTGTAGGATATCAGGAAACTCTTGGGTGAGATTCTTGGCTGCCCTGTGACTTTCCTGACTGTCTTCTTGGGTAACCAACTTTCCCTATAGCCATGATAAAGGAGCTTCTTTGCTCAAGTCTGTGCACCTCATCCTTTAAGAGGAGGATGGGAAGACTGACAGGAGGAGAGATGGCATGTAACCTGTTTCTAGAGATACCACTTTGCCTGTAGATCGCCATATCTTTGGAATTTGGTTACTTCCTTGTCCCATAGGGATTTTTGGGGTCTTAGAGTGGCTTGGAGATATCCAGTGCTTACACAGAAGAGCTATCCATGGCTGACAACCTCAGTGAGAAAAGTCAGAAGGCTGAACATTCTCAGGGAGATTCTAAACTTGGGACCTATGATGACAACCTGCTGAAGAATCTAGAAGAACACTGTTTTAGTCAGGATTCTATTGCTGTGAAGAGACACCGTGACCAAAGCAACTCATAAAAGAAAGTATTTAATTGGGGGCTTGCTTATAATGTTAGAGGGTTAGCCTGTGGTCATCAGGCAGCAGACAGGCAGCCATGGCACTGGAGCAGCAGCTGAGAGCTCACATCTTATCTACAAGATAGAGGTAAAGAGAGAGACTGAGTCTGGAGTGTTAGACATCCATGTGCAGCTTAGAACAGACCAAACGGTTCCAAGTGGGGTTTATTCAGGAGATAGGGCAAAGATGGGGGGTGGAAGAGAAGTGGAAGAAGAGAGTGAGGTCAGGGGTTCTGCCTGTTTTATATGGGTGGTGATGTAGCCTCTCCCAGGTAAAGGTGAGGTAGCCAGGTGAATTCTGGGAATGAATGGCGGTTGCCTTGGCAATGATGTGGAGGTCACCTAGATGTGATGTCACTGGGTTTGGAGCCTGACACCAACATGGAGTATGATTTTGAAATCCTCAAATTCATCCTGCAAGAGACACATTTCCTCCAACAAGTCCACGTGTCTCAATCCTTCCTAAACAGTTCACCAACTGGGACCAAACACTCAAATATATGAGCCTATGGGGGCCATTCTTATTCAAAGCACCACAGAATATCAAGGGCTAATATTTTTGTACAAACAAACAAAAAGAAACTGGATTTTTCTGTTCTCTCTATGAATTTGAAGTCTTGAGGTCACTAAGCCTGAGGTTCTAGTTGTGAGAGTACTGACTCTGCTTTCAGGTAGAGAACATGGCCTCTCACCAGTGTCAGCTATCTGAGTCACTGGCAGGTGCCTATAGATACTTAGGGACAAAATCTTGATCCCAGAGCCAGGGTTTTTAGAACTCTCTCTGTATTCACCATTTGCCTGATAGTACAACAGCACCTGGCAGTGCCATGGTGCCTTCAGAATTGTGGGTCATGTGTGAGAACTGTACCCACTCTCCGGTATCTGAGGATCAGGGTTGCTCATCTTATTCTCTGGGCAAACCTTCAGCTCTGTGTTGTTCGCAGAACATGAACAAGAGGAGAATAAATACAATTATTTGATTGTATTAATAAATCACATTATAAAATACCATATTCAACACAGTTACCACTACAGCACACTCTCTCAGTGTCTGTTAGCTTCTTTCATTATCACTAGTGTTCTGGGTGTTGAATAATTTGAAAATTTGTGGGGATAGGGAAAGTGATATTGTCTAATGTAGCTAATCTGAAATTAATCTTCAAGATTACCTGCTTATAACGGATAAATAAAAACATATATTCTCAGACAATTAAGAGCAGAAGGGAAACTGTCTAGGGAAGCGAAAGGACCAATGGGAAGGAGGAGGGGAATAAAGGGGAGGGCATTAGAGGGATGGGAGTGGCCATGCTCAAGGCGCGTTATGTACTTGCACAAAAATGGCCTTATGTAAACAAATGTAATTTAAAGTTTATATCTGAAAAGGGCACAGCTATTGCTGTCTGGAAGGAGGGAGGGGTATTTATAAAGAGGGCGCAGTGAGAAACAGAAATAATTTGAAGAGTTGCCATTGATGAGCCAGGTTATGAGACTCATACATCTGTGCATTTATTTACACCTTTTCTGTCTTAAAGGGGATTAGAGGGAATTAGGTTGATTATAAGAATGTCAATCTCTCATTAAAATGCTGCTTAGGAATGCTGGAACAAGAAAACCTGTGTTCCTCCTGATTCCTCATTTAACAATCACCCTTCCTGCTGCCGGCCACTTCTCTGATCTTCATTTGAGCTCACTTTTGAAGTTTTGGAGATTCACACATCATGATTCATAACACTGAGGCTGGCAGGTCTACACAGCTATCCTTCCCGTCGACTAGATTCAACGCCACAGCTTACAAATGGAGCTTCCTTTAACTTTAA
>NW_021609592.1:0-1055 GCF_004785775.1 Grammomys surdaster | reverse complement strand
CTTCCTTGAAGGTCTGATAGAATTCAGCACTAAAACCATCTGGTCCTGGGCTTTTTTTAGTGGGGAGGCTTTTGATGACTGCTGCTATTTCCTGAGGGGTTATGGGACTATTTAGATGGTTTATCTGCTCCTGGTTTAACTTCGGTACCTGGTATCTGTCTAGGAAATTGTCCATTTCATCCAGGTTTTCCAGTTTTGTTGAGTATAGGCCTTTGTAGTAGGATCTGATGATTTTTTTAATTTCTTCCGTTTCTGTTGTTATGTCTCCCTTTTCAGTTCTGATTTTATTAATTTGGATACTGTCTCTGTGCCCTCTGGTTATTCTGGCTAAGGGTTTATCTATCTTGTTGATTTTCTCAAAGAACCAACTCCTGGTTTTATTGATATTTTGTATTGTTCTTTCTGTTTCTATTTGGTTGATTTCAGCCCTGAGTTTGATTATTTCCTGCCTTCTACTCCTCCTGGGTGTATTTGCTTCTTTTTGTTCTAGAGCTTTTAGTTGTGCAGTCAACTTGTTAGTGTGTGCTCTTTCCAGTTTCTTTTTGTAGGCACTTAGAGCTATGAGCTTTCCTCTTAGCACTGCCTTCATGGAGTCCCACAAGTTTTGGTATGATGTGTCCTCATTTTCATTGAATTCTAAAAAGTCTTTTATTTCTTTTTTATTTCTTCCTTGACCAAATCACCATTGAGTAGAGAGTTGTTCAGTTTCCATGTGCATGTGGGTTTTCCATTGGTTTTGTCATTATTAAAGACCAGTCTTAGTCCATGGTGATTTGATAAGATGCAAGGGATTATTTCAATTTTTTTGTATCTGTAGAGGCTTGTTTTGTGACCAATTATATGGTCTATTTGGAGAAGGTACCATGAGGTGCTGAGAAAAAGGTATATTCTTTTGTTTTAGGATGAAATGTTCTATAGATGTCTGTTAAGTCCATTTGGTTCATAACTTCTATTAATTTCAAAGTGTCTCTGTTTAGTTTCTGTTTCCATGATCTGTCCATTGCTGAGAGTGGGGTGTTGAAATCCCCCACTATTATTGTGTGAGGTGTAATGTG
>NW_021609591.1:0-6419 GCF_004785775.1 Grammomys surdaster | reverse complement strand
CTTCAGTTTCCATATTCCCAGAAGCTAAGAGTCTTAACTAGGGTCACTTCCATAGACTCCCAGTAGCCTTCCCTGTCCCAGGTCTCTGGCTATTCCCAGAGATTTGTCCTACTGATTTCCATTCTCACTCCCAGCCCTCTCGCCCCTCCCCACACCTGATCATCATCCCTATCCCCCTCCTCACTCCTTTTTCTTCCCAGTTGCCTCCCTCTATCAACTTCCATTGTCTACTTTATTTCCACTTCTAAGATAGGTTCAACCTTCCTTCCTTGGGCCTTACTAGTTTGGCTTTTTTGGATCTGTTCAATGTAACATGGTTTTACTGTCTGAGGTAGTGTCTGTCTTTATCATTGAAGTATTTTTCCTGTGTGCAGTAAAATGCTGGGTCCTGTTTAAATAGCCTGTGTGTTAGTGCATGTCTTTTTATTGGGGTAGTTGAGTCCATTGATGTTAAGAGATATTAAGGAAAGTGAGTGCTGCTTCCTGTTATTTTTGTTGTTAGAGGTGGAATTACGTTTTGGGGTTTATTGAAAGAAAATTATTTTCTTGCTTTTTCTAGGGTGTCATTTCCTTCCTTGTATGGAATTTTCCATCTATTATTCTTTGTAGGGCTGGATTTGTGGAAAGATATTGTGTAAATTTGAGTTCGTCATGGGATGAATATTTTGGATTTTCCACCTATGCTAATTGAGAGTTTCGCTGCATATAATAGCCTGAGCTGCCATTTGTGTTCTCTTAGGGTCTGTATGATATTACCCAGGACCTTCTGGCTTTTAGAGTCTGTGGTGAGAAGTCTGGTGTGTTTCTCATGTCTGCCTTCATATGTTACTTGACCTTTTCCCCTTACTGCTTTTAATATTCTTTCTTTGATTTGTGCATTTGGTGTTTTCATTATTATGTGACTACTAAAGTTTCTTTTATGATCCAGTCTATTTGGAGTTCTGTTGGCTTCTTGTATATTCATGGGCATGTCTTTTTTTGGTTTAAAGACGTTTTCTTCAAAAATTTTGTTGAAGATATTTACTGGCCCTTTAAGTTGGGAATTTTCCCTCTTTTTTTATACCTATTATCTTTACATTTGGTCTTCTCATTTTGTTCTGGATTTCCTGGGTGTTTTGGGTTAGGAGCTTTTGGAATTTTGCATTTTCTTTCACCATTGTGTTAATGTTTTCTACGGTATCTTCTTCCTCTGAGATTCTCTCATCTATCTCTTGTATTCTGTTGGTAATGCTTGCATCTATGAATTCTGATCTTTTTTCTATGTTTTATATCTCCAGGGTTGTCTCCCTTTGTGATTTCTTTATTGCTTCTATTTTCATTTTTAGATCTGGGATGATTTTGTTCAATTCCTTTACTTGTTTCATTTTGTTTTCCTGTAGTTCTTTAAGTGATTTTTGTGTTTACTCTTGAAGGGCTTCTAGCTGCTTCCCTGTGTACAAGCTGATATTTCTCTAAGAGAGTCATTTATGCCCATCTTAAAGTCCTCTATCATCATCATGAGATGTGATTTTTAACCTCAATCTTGCTTTTCTGATGTGTTGGGGGTATCCAGGACTTGCTGGAATGGAAGAACTGGGTTCTGATAATTCCAAGTAGACTTGGTTTCTGTTGCTTAAGTTCTTGTGCTTGCCTTTCTCCATCTTGTTATCTCTTGTGTTAATTGGTCTTGCTGTCTCTGACTGGAGCCTGTCCCTCCTGTGAGTCTGTGATCTTAGGTGTTTCAGCACTCCTGAGAGAGTTCTCTCAAGGCCAGATTAGGGCATAAAGGGTTGTGTCACAGGGTTAGCTGCAAGGCACTGATAGAAACCAGAAGATTCCTGTCCCCAGCTGTTCCAAGGTTCCTGTGCCTCATGGTTTTCTGGGGTCCTTCTTTGGCCAGTTATTGGGTCAAGAGTGGTGATCTTACCTGTGAACTTAGGAGTGACAGCACTCCTGAAAGACCATCTCTCTCTAGGCAGGATTTGGGTATGGAGAGTTGTTCCACCTAATTATATGATTTTATTTATACTGTGCAAGATAAGTGTCCTAACCTGGCTTGGTGAAGCACAAGATATGATTCCATATCTGCTAACACCCATATTTTTAGGAAAACATAAACCAAAGCTGTAGTTTAGAGGTGGGTGTCCTTCCAGGATGTTCAGTTGGAAGATGTTTTGTACCACCTCTGAATGCATGGGAAAATATGTTTTGTAAGATATTTGTGGGGTTTTTTTCCTCTTCATTTAGATCTTGATTCATTAGGTTTGGGACATGAAGAGCATGAGAACCAAGAGTTCATACTCCCTGATTCCAGAGACAGAAGGCAAGGCACGACGTTTGAGAACACACCGGAGAGGACCAGGTTGACAGAAGGCCAGTGTAACAAACCACAACAAGGGGAACCAGAACCTTGTTGAATTCTGTGTGTTAATTGCTATCTACTGCAAGAAGTGTTTTGATGTAGTATGAGAGATGTACTGATCTATAGATATAAAAATATGTCCATAAGTGACATTTTATTAGTATGTTAATTTTATAGGATGACTATAGTAGCTCTCCCCCTATTGCATATGATCTATCTAATTTCATGTTCTTGGCCAGATTATCACTATCAGGTATGGCTACAGTATTATGAAGGAGGTTTTGAATCCAATAAAGAGGTGGTTGGATACAGTCATAACATTTGTGATACTATTGTACCAGTGGGTAAACTGTGCAGGCGGATCACTGCTGTAGCTGCAGGGTGCTCACAGCTGAGGGAGAGTGATGATTACTTTCTCCTGGGCTGGCAGACACAGCACCTTCTGTACTATGAACACCAGACTGTCGGGTATTCTAGTTGAGCACCAGCTCAGTTTCTGCATGTTCAATAGTGAAATAATGTGAGGTTTTCATTCTTTGACAATTGGAGCAAGAGGTGACCTATGAGCCACATCCAGGGCAGACCACGTGCTCAGTAATAGTTGCCTAACACAAAAGAGACTCTATGTTCTCTCTCTTTCTGTCTCTCTGTCTCTCTGTCTTTCTCTCTGTCTCTGTCTCCGTGTCTCTGTCTTTGTGTCTCTCTCTCAGGTACAAACGTCTGTGTGTGCACAGTTTCATTTGTTTTTGTTTTATTTAAGAGAGAGAATTAAGTGAAATGTGGAAGGAGGGATCAGGATGTACTTGGAGTTGGGGGAAGGGAAAGTATATAGTCAAGATATATTGTATGAAGAGCCGAACAGCAAAAATAGTTTGTGCGTGTGCGTGTGCGTGTGCGTGTGCGTGTGCGTGTGCGTGTGCGTGTATGTGTGTGCGTGTGCGTGTGTGTGTGTGTACTATTGACTGAAAAAATGCTGATCTAAAAATTGAGGCATTATCCCTAGGGGGAAAAAAAAAGCTTTGTTTGGAGAACTTACTGTTATGAATGAAGTTCTAGTACAACTGTCATCCACTGCCCTTAGCCCAGTAAACCCTCGATCTGCAAATGAGTTAGAGCCCAGGAGGCCTGAGAGCTGTGTTCACTGTCCAGTCTTGTGTGGTTCTTCTGCACTGCTCACGTGTGTTTGACAATAGATTCAAGTAAGAGTGACATTGCTCAAATCCTTCCTCAGGACTAGGCAGGATTTCTGGAATGCCCCCTCTCCTGTTCCAAGCCTGGACATTAGCCTTGCATTTCCTTAACCCTTTCTAAACCAAAACACAGGTTTCAATAGGATCTGAAGTAGATAAGCTTAAAAATGTTTCCTTTATTAAAACATCAGTTACACATCTGTCACTTGACTTCCATGTGCTTCCTTCCAATCAGTATGTGCTCCTGCAGCATTTCGACCACTGTGGGAGACAGGTACCTATTTTTTTGTGATTAATGAAACAAGCTTCATAACAGTACCCTCCTTTCTTGTGGCACCGATCCATTTGTATGGTGCCTCCTCTTACAGAGGCAACAGCTGCAAGAAGAGAGCAGACAGCCTTTAGAATCATAGCTATAACGCCAAATACTTGAGAATATTATTGGGTCAAGATAAATAGATAACATGTCTAATTTCATAGGATAATTTTCTCTTCCAAGCAATTGTCATGGAATTGAACCTTGTGGACAGCGAATGAAACCACACACCTAGCAAGGATGAGCAGCAGATTTATGCGTGTAGCTTTTTTTTCTTTTTTAGGTTTTTCTTCAAGACAGGGTTTCTCTGTGTAGCCCTGGCTGTCTTGGAACTCACTCTGTAGACCAGACTGGCCTCCAACTCAGAAATCTGCCTGCTTCTGCCTCTCAAGTACTGGGATTAAAGGTATGCACCACCACTGCCTGGCAGAGTGTAGCTTTTATGTTAGATGTTTAGACTCAAGCTTCTTCCCCAATACACCTACTACTCCACCTTACTGTTGTCCCTAAGATGTCATATACTCTATTTCTTAGTGCTACAGGTCTTACTGCAGCACACACTTATGCTGAAGTGCCCATGTCTCCTTCTTAGTCAGCTTGGTCCTTCTGACTCCAGTCCGAGTTCCCAGACTTCTCACCACAATTTCCACCAAAACCTACAGTCATTAGTGTTAGACCGATGCTGTGGTTGCCTTGGGAAAGTTTCACAGGTTTCAGAAGTTGGCACTTATTCTGCCTTCTGTGGGATACCACTGAACACATAGAATGTATCCTAGGTTAGTCTTCAACAGTATCCAGGATAGAACAAACATACTCTGTGATACAGATAGTAACCATCAAGTGGTAACTTTACCCACATCCTCTGGTAATTTATGGGCTGAGTCACGTCCTCTGAAAATTCCTGCTCAGAAGTTCCAGTCCTTTACTATCCTAGACTGTGATCTTTTTGGAGAGAATCCATTACAGTAACTGACATTAAGTTGGTATTTATATCAAACACTAATCTGAATTGATTGGCAGAAAAAATATACAAGGCATTTTATGTATTCATCACCAGCCAAGAGAAGAGGCTTTCTTTTGTTCAAGTTTGTGCTCTGTAAGGTTGCTGAGCCCCCTTGCAATAACATCTAAAATCTGTATAGACTCATATACAATTAAGCAAAGATTTTAAAAACTATGACAGCGAGAGGTCTACAGCATTGAAGAAACTGAAAAAGACACTAGAAGATAGAAAAATCTTCCTTGTTTGTGTGTCATCTCACTTACTAATGTTACAAAGTCAAGACACTGAAATCGATCTACAGAGTCATGGCACCCCCACCAAAATCCCGATGACATTTTTTTTTCACAAGAGTAGAGAAAACATAAAATCCTTAAGTTCATATGACAACGTGAAGGACTCCAAAACAGTGAAAGCATTTCTGAGCAGAAAAAATAATATTGGTGGGGTAGGATCACCCATCCATTTATACCTCAGAGCTGTATCATAGTATACAGAAACAGTATGGCATTGGCACAGAAGCAACAAAGAAACAAACAAACAATAGCTTAAAGAAGGCCTTGAAGTAAGCCCACACAGCTCTCAATGATCTCTTGTGAGAGGTACTGTGGTTAATTTCTATTGTTAATTTGGTTAGATTGAGAAGCAGCTAGACAGGTAGCAACCTAGAGAACTCCTGTCAAGATGTAATCACACACGGGTGTTTGATTAGGAGATGGTGATGGTTTGGATATAAAATGTCATGAAACATAAAAAGGCTCTCATCTTGTAGACCTGGCTTCTGGTTCAGGACCCCAATTTTTAATTTTTAAAGAAAGTTTAGGGGAAGTAAGTCTCACGGGGCAGATGGAATATTTACCCTGTGTACTCCTCTTTATCTCCCAGCTCCTTCCTGTCATAAGGTAAATGGATTTCTTTGCCACATGCCTCCTGCTGTGTTCTACAGCAGTACATGGGGTATGCATGGCGCATGTATAGGACAGACAGGGGAACATCATGAAGTGGCCTTCAGAGTTTTTATAGAGACCAATTATATAAACTAAAGGACACACCACACCTACAACTACACACAAGTACACACAGACACTCAGAGTGAGAGAGAAAATATGCTTTGAGAAAAGCCTAGTAATGTTGTCCATAGAATTTTTCAGCTTCGATTTCTGTAATAACTGTTCAGATGAGGAAAATAAGGACCAGAAACTTGTGACTTGATCTGGAACAACAGAAGTGACAGATTGGGAGAATATATCTTTCATTTTTCTTTCTGGAACCTATTGCTCCAGAGTCAGAGATAGGTTGGTTGCTTTGATACAGAGTACATGGGATCTACAGCTGCACAAGAAGCACCCATCCAAGAATGGAGACATTCCCTTAGGGAACAGAATACCACCCTGACTGCTTGAACACTTTTTAGGAAAGTCGTAGTACCTGTTGGAGAAGTGGTGGCACATTCCCCGAATCAGGGCACCTGGGGAAGACATCTCAGTGACTTGTGTGAGTATGGCAATGCCTGTCTGTGGATCAAAAGCTGGCCTCTGTGTGTGTGAGGAGCCCCACTGCAGATGAAGTAGA
>NW_021609590.1:0-7298 GCF_004785775.1 Grammomys surdaster | reverse complement strand
GATTATTTCAATCTTTTTGTATCTGTTGAGGCCTGTTTTGTAACCAATTATATGGTCTATTTTGGAGAAGGTTACCAAGAGGTGCTGACAAAAAGGTATAATCCTTTGTTTTAGGATGAAATGTTCTGTAGATATCTGTTAAATTCATTTGCTTCATAACTTCTGTCAGTTTCACTGTGTCTCTGTTTAGTTTCTGTTTCCATGATCTCGCCATTGTTGAGCGTGGGGTGTTGAAATCCCCCACTATTATTGTGTGAGGTGCAATGTGCGCTTTCAGTTTTAGTAAAGTTTCTTTTATGTATGTGGGTGCCCTTGCATTTGGAGAATAGATGTTCAGAATTGAGAGTTCATCTCGGTAGATTTTTTCTTTGATAACTATGAATTGTCCTTCCTTATCTTTTTTTGATTACTTTTGGTTGAAAGTCAATTTTATTCGATATTAGAATGGCTATTCCAGCTTGTTTCTTGGGACCATGTGCTTGGAAAATTGTTTTCCATCCTTTTACTCTGAGGTAGTGTCTGTCTTTGTCACTGAGGTGCGTTTCTTGTATGCAGCAAAATTCTGGGTCCTGTTTATGTATCCAGTCTGATAGTCTCCGCCTTTTTATTGGGGAATTGAGCCCATTGATGTTAAGAGATATTGAGGAAAAGTGATTGTTGCTTCCTGTTATTTTTGTTATTAGAGGTGAAATTATGTTTTTGTAGCTATCTTCTTTTGGGGTTGTTGTTGTAAGATTACTTTCTTGCTTTCCTATGTTGTAGTTTTCTCCCTTGATGTGGAGTTTTCCATCTATTATCCTTTAAAGTGCTGGATTTGTGGAAAGATATTGTGTAAATTTGGATATGTCATGGACTATCTTGGTTTCTCCATCTATAGTGGTTGAGAGTTTTGCTGGGTATAGTAGTAGTCTGGGCTGGCATTTGTGTTCTCTTAGGGTCTGTATGATATCACCCCAGGATCTTGCTTTTATAGTCTTTGGTGAGGAATCTGGTGTAATTCTTATAGGTCTGCCTTTTTATGTTACTTGACCTTTTCCCCCTTACTGCTTTTAATATTCTTTGTTTTGTGCATTTGATGTTTTGATTATTATGTGACAGGAGGAATTTCTTTTCTGGTCTAGTCGATTTTGAGTTCTGTAGGCTTCTTGTATGTTCATGGGCATCTCTTTCTTTAGGTTAGAGAAGTTTTCCTCTATAATTTTGTTGAAGATATTTACTGATCCTTTAAGTTGGGAATCTTCACACTCATCTATACCTATTATCTTTAGGTTTGGTCTTCTCATTGTGTCCTGGATTTCCTGAATGCTTTGAATTAGGAGCTTTTTAGCATTTTGCATTTTCTTTGACAGTTGTGTCAATGTTTTCCATGGTATCTTCTGCACATGAGATTCTCTCTTCTATCTCTTGTATTCTGTTGGTGATGCTTGTGTCTCCGATTCCTGATCTCTTTCCAAGCTTTTCTATCTCCAGGGTAGTTTCCCTTTGAGAGTTCTTTATTGTTTCCACTTCCATTTTTAGATCCTGGATGGTTTTATTTAATTCCTTCACCTGTGTGGTTATGTTTTCTTGCATTTCTTTAAGAAATTTTTGTATTTCCTCTTTAAGGGCCTCTACCTGTTTACCTGTGTTCTACTGTACTTCTTTAAGGGAGTTATTTATGTCCCTCTTAAAGTCCTCTAGCATCATCATGAAAAGTGATCTTAATTCTGAATCCTGCTTTTCCGGTGTGATGGGGTGTCCAGGGCTTGCTATCGTGGGAGAACTGGGTCCTGAAGATGCCAAATAACTTTGATTTCTGTTGCTTATGTTCTTGCGCTTGCATTTCACCATCTGGTTAACTCTAGTGCTACCTGCACTCACTGTCTCTGACTGGAGCCTGTCTTTTCAGTTATCTTGCTTGTGTCAGAACTCCTCTGAGTCCATATGTCTCTGTGATCCTGTGACCCTGAGCTCCTGGGTGGAAGGACTCCTGGGACTCAGGCTGCCTCTGGGATCCTGAAATCCTGCTGTTCTGAGTGGAGTGGCTCCTTTGCTGCTCTTAGTGCAGTGGCTCTTCTAGGATAGCTCAGGATATGGTGTCTTCATGGGAGTAGACCAGCTAGGTGTCTGCTCTAGCCTAAGGGACCAAGGGAAGGGCAGAAAGGGAGTAGTATTCCTCAGGGGTGGGGTTTGGGTGGCTGATTGGTCCTGAGTGTCCTAGGCACCCAGTTGTAGCTCTGTGGCATAGGGTAGTGGGAGAGGGTTCTTAGCCGTTGCTCTGAGTGCAGTGGCTCTTCTAGGATCGCTTTGAATATTGGTATCTTCACGGGAGCAGACTAGCTAGGTATCTGCCCCAGCCAAAGGGACCAAGTGAGGCTGAAATAGTTTTTCATAGTGATATTTATTGTGTTGAGGATTTTTAAAATTTATTGCAAGTTTAATAACATTTTAATGGATTGTAACATATTTTTCTGATTCTATTAGACGGATATTTATTTATATTTTAGTTTGTAGATAGTGTTAACTATACTCAACACTTGATCTCTTTTTAAAAGAGAATTGCCTTTTATAAATGTGTTTTTATGTGCATGAGTGTTTTTCCTGCAGATGTGGATAAATATTATGTATGTTCCTATTACTCTTGGAAGCCAGAACAAGGCATGAGATCTCCCTGAGCTGGAGTTATAAAAGATTGTGAACCACCATGTGTTTGTGGGTAACTGAACTGGATTCTATAGTAGAGCAGCCAGTGCTCTTAGCCATGGAGAGATTTTTTTTAGCCCTATATTGATTAGTTTTGAAGTGTTGAGCCAGTCTTACATTCTTGTGTAACCATGGCTTGTCAAACATGTGCTTTCCTTTACAGAGTGTGAGATTAGATTTGCTTAAATATTTCAGACTTGCATCTATAGTGAGGTACTGCTTTAAAGTTTTCTGCTAATAACTTTGTTTGGTTTGAGTTTGGAAATAACGCTGTCTTAAAAAGTGCTTGAGTCTATCTTTTTCTTTTGAAAGAGCTGTAATAGAATTTCACTTCGCAGTCAGATGTTGGCTACGATTCAGCAACAAATCCATCTGGCTCTTGAGTTCACTTTTGGAGAAAGCTTCCCACCTTGAATTCAGTTTTTGTAAATTATAAGAGCCATTCAGATGTGCTGAGGCTGTGTTAGTTTGCTGACTTTCATGATGCTTTTCTATTTCACTTAAGTTTTGAAGTGCATTACCATGAAACTGTTCACAGCCCGATGCTGCTGTTCATTTCATATCAGCAGCATCTTTAGTTAAGGCTATTTATACAGGTTTTTGAATTTACTAGCATAAAATTGCTCATGTTGTTCCTTTTTATTGTTTGCACACTAAGTGCTCCTGAAATGAATTATTCTCTTTTATTCTTGACAGATAATTTGTGTCCTTTCTTTTTTCTTATCACATCAGCTACTGTCTTTTACTTGAAAATTTCCTTTCTTTGTCATTATAAAGGGTTATTCATTTATTTCTAGCTTATAGGTTATTCTTATTTACTTCCTTATCTTTTGTTTGTTTTAATCAATTCTTTCAAAGAGGCATAAAAAGCAATGGGTTTCATATGGGCTTCCTTATGGACAGTCACACTTTGCTTTTGTGTATTCTTTTTTCTCAGTCTTTCTTATTTGTTTTTATTTTAGCCTTGTGTTTGTTTGTATCCTTTCTCCATTAGTATTCCTTTTCTGACACACACACACACACACACACACACACACACACACACACACCCCTCTTAGTTAGGGTTTTATTGCTGTGAAAAGACACCACGACCAAGGCAACTTGAAAAAGAACAACATTTAATTGGGGCTGGCTTACAGGTTCAGAGATTGAGTCAATTATCATCTTGGTGGGGAAGCATGGTGGCATCCAGGCACACATTGGGGCTGGAGGAGAGTTCTAAATCTTCATTTAAAGGAAGCCAGGAACAGACTTCAGGCAGCTAGGAATAGGGTCTCAAAGTCCTCCAACACTTCCTCCAGCAAGGCCACACCTACTCCAACAAGGAATACACCTCCTAACAGTGCCACTTTCTGGGCCAAATATATGCAAACCACAATATATATCAATATCTATCATCTATCTATCTATCTATCTATCTATCTATCTATCTATCTATCTACCTATCTATCATCTATCTATATATTTGTCTATATCTTTGATCTTTCTGTGTCTGTCTCTGTCTCTGTAGTCTCTGTCTCTGTCTCTCTCTGTCTCTGTCTCTGTCTCTCTCTGTCTCTCTCTGTCTCTCTCTCTCTCTCTCTCTCTCTCTCTCTCTCTCTCTCTCTCTCTCTCTGTCTTTGATGTATACTACTGTGATGGTTAGTAAATAAAGAAAGTCAGCTGAGCACAAGCACTTGTCTGTTTCCTGGCAATGATTCCTCCTATTTCTGTGAACATATCTTTCCTACAGTGATGAACTGTATGCTCAAACTGTGGTATAAATAAACCCTTTCTTTCTCATGTTAACTGTTTCTTTTTTCCTTTTGAGATTTCGTTTTTAAAACAATCAAACATGTTTGATATTATAACTACAAAACCCCTCTCATGTACCCCTCTTTGCTCTCCTTTAAATTCATGGCCTGTTTTTCTTAAATTATTGTTACATATATATATATGAAAAATATGTAACATATAATTATATTTATATAATTAATTTAATTATAATTAAATAATTTAATAATTACCAATTGCTAATCAATTATCAATTAAAATAATTAAATGATTATTTAATTATAACTATATAATTAAATAATATTTTATATGAAGCAATATATAATACATGTTATATATAACAACATATAACACATATATATTCCTAAATACATAAGCACAGTCTTTTCAGTAATATAATGTTACTTTACATATATGTTATCAGGGCTGACCCTTTAACATATGACCAGTGATATGCTCTTCTCTGGAGAAGACTAATTTTTCTGCTGTCAGAATTTCTTAGTTGCCTGTAATTCATTGTGAAGGATTAAGGCCTCCTCAGCTTTTCCTCACCCACATTAGCTTATTATATATTTTTATTTTACATTACATGTATATGTGTGTGGGTTTGTGGACGTGAGTATGATGCCTGCATAGACAAAAAGACGTCAGATCCCCTAGAGCTTGAGTTACACATGGCTGTGAGTAGCTGGCTGTGGGTGAATTACAAAACAAAGAGTCAATAAGTTTATTATACAACTGGTTTACCTAGTGATTTTTCATTATATATTTAAGGATTTCAATCTTTTCATTATTTTTTTCTAAATTATTTTTGCTTTAACTCTCTGAAATGGTTTAGTTATATTGTAAGTCTTCATTTATATGGCTTTTTTAGGCGGTTGCAGAGAGAGCTCGTATATAGTCCTGGCTGGAATGGGGCTTTCTAAATAGACCAGAATGGCTTTAAACTTGCAACAAATGCACATGGACACATTCACAGACAGACTCATACAAATAATTATCTAAAGAATAAAATAAGCAGGGTGAAGCCTTAATCTGAAAGTGAGTTCTTTGATAACCAACCAAAAATCATGAATTTATTTGAGGTGTCACTAAGAAATACCAACATAATGGGAGAGATGAATTGTGGAAAAACTTGTCTATGGTAACCTAAAAATTATTTTGGAGTCTAATGAGCAAACATTTCTTTTGTAAACACTCTTTTTATAATATGTTTTAGATGCATAAAAGTAGGTTTTATTGTAACATTTTAAACGTTTTCACCTTCTTTTGTCCTTGTTTTTTTTCCTGATTATTCTTTTCTTCTTTACTTCTATTGTCATTTCCCACCACTAGTACATAAAGAATTCTTTCCTCAAGATCTTTACTAGGATTTAATGATTGCTTTCTTGATTTTAACCACTATTACCAAGTAGAGATAGATTTTCAATTTTCTTTTGATTTTAATTTCCATAGTTGAAAATAATGCTTAACATTATTTCTTATATTTATTGACAATTTGTATTTTACTTCCCTCTTCCTTTCCTGCTTTCTTTTTATCTCTTCTTTTTCTCCTTCTTCCTTTTATCTAGACTCACTCTGTTTTTCTTCCTTTCATAGTCCCTCCCTCCCTCTTTCCTCCTTCCTCCTTCTTTCCTCCCTTCTACCCATTTTTTCTTCTATTATGAGACAGGGTCTTATTCTGAAGCTCAGACTGGACTCGTACTCACTATGTAGTTAGGCTGTCTCAAATTCAAAGTAAATTCTTCTGCCTTGGACTCTCAAGTGCTGAGATTACAAGTTTGAGCCACCTCACTTGGCAAGGATATTTACTTTTGAAAGACTTCTATTCATTTTTATATTTACTGATTATTTTGTTATTTCAGCATTTGATATATTATTTTATGTATAATGAATATCAATCTCCATTGGAAGAATAGCTGCTATTTTATTAACTTTGTAGGATTTCTCTTTACTGTATTTTCTTTATCTGTGTATAGACTTTCTTTTGACTATTGTTTCCTTTCCTATGATCATAATTAATCCAACATTGTCTTCTGGCTATATTTTTGAGTTTGTACTTGTCAGTTTTATGTCAACTTAATATGAGTTAGAGTCATCTGAGAGGAGGGAACCTGAACTGGGAAAAGTCTCCCTAAGATCTAGGAGTAGGCCATTTTCTTAATTAGTGATTAATGGGGGAGGGCCAATCCTATTATGGGTGGTGTCATCATGGCTTATAGTACTGAGTTCTATAAGAAAGCACTCTGAGTAAACCAGGAGGAGTAAGTGAGTGAGCCACATCCCTTCCTGATCTCTGCATCAGTTCTTACCTTCATGTATCTATCTGCCTTGTTTGAGTTCCTATCCTGGCTTTCTTCAATGGTGCACTACAATGTGGGACTGTAAGCCAAGTAAATCTTTTCTCCTCAACTTGCTTTTGGTCATAGAATTTTATTACAGAAATAGTAACCTTAACCAAAACAGATCTATTGGAACCCTATTCTAAAAATTTGGTTTGTTGTTTAAATCAAATTTTAAAGTGCTTTAGTATGATTTCCTCTACCAGTCTCAAAGTCTAAGGTTTTTGGTTCATTTTTGTACAGCGATATACAGATCTATCTTTAGTCTTTTGCATTTATGGAGTCTATGTAGGATAAAGGGAATCATATGGTTTTATCATATGGTTTTATTTGCATGGTCTTGTTTCTGGGTCCTCTATCCTGTGTCACTAGATGACATGGTTTTCGTGCCAATACCATGCCTCTTTTTAGTATTATGAGTCCCACAGTGTGAAGTCAGTTACTGTGATATC
The DNA here is from genome assembly GCF_004785775.1 of Grammomys surdaster. Taxonomy (NCBI): domain Eukaryota; kingdom Metazoa; phylum Chordata; class Mammalia; order Rodentia; family Muridae; genus Grammomys; species Grammomys surdaster. The sequence continues at coordinate 49 of NW_021609590.1, read as the reverse complement.
ACCAGCTTTTGCTTTTCAGTCTTCTGTGGATCCATGTAAATTTTAGATT
>NW_021609589.1:0-2970 GCF_004785775.1 Grammomys surdaster | reverse complement strand
GAGTAGGTCTAATGAGCCCCAGAGGTAGAAAGTCCCTCGTGTCTCTGCTGGTCAAGTGCTTCCCCCATTGGGGGACACTGAAGAGGGCACCAGGCCGTGGAGGCTCGGGACCCAGCAACTGCTTGGCCCCTTGAGGTAGGGTGTGAATATCCGGTTGGGGGACACTGAACGGAGTCCCACACCGTGGAGGCTAGGAAACCGGCGAACTATGATCAGAGGGTAAAGTCTGGGCTGAGGCTCGCTGGCCTCTCTCCACACGTCTAGCCGTTTTGAATCAGTAAGGAGATTGAAAAAAAGAAATGGAAAGGGGCTACTTTCGCTTGAAGGGGTAGCGAATATCCATGCCAATGGTGACTCACAGAAAGAAGCAGTTAAGCAGGATCAATTGAGAGCAGTTTTCTCTGCCAAGAACTGTTGACGTGTCGTTCCGGGAGGCCAAGGGCACAGAACTCAAGTGACCGTTGCTCTCGAGAATCAAGCAAAGTTCCAGAGTGTCTGTGTTCGGACCTACATGGGCCTGTCTCGAGCTGCCTCACCTGGCAGTTCTGCTTGCTGTAGCTGGGCAATCATCCAAGCGTTCTGAATGAGGAGGGACTTCCAGGACCCGTTTCCTTAGAGTCCTGAGTGCTGCTTGTTCTCGTGCCCATTGTCAGGGGCCATGACAACAAATTGTTAAAGGAGCATCATGATTGGAAAGGGCAAGGGGTGCTTTGGAGACTGTGTTCTCAAATCTCTCTTGCACCACAATAATGCTCTCTAGCCAGAGGCCATCAGTGTTGCAGTGACGTCTGTTGGAGCCTTGTAACTGAATGGGAAAGTCTGGTAGCAAAACACTTGAGTTATTCACTTTTTATCTGTTATTTAAGAACTAAAACTTGTTAGAGAACAGTTCCAGGGCCACCTTCAGCATGTGGTGCTGCAGCATTTGAGGATCTCCTCATGAGTGTCCTGTCTGCTGATGAGACTTGCAGACAGAGACTTGGAATACATGATAAGTCAGATCTAAACTTGCCATGGAGAAGAAAACAAAGACTGTAGATTGTTCTCTGTTTTCCATTGTCTCTGAGTCAGGATATAATAAGCTTATCTCATCAGACATGACACCAGAATTCTATGTACATTTATGAACAAATGTTCTAATTCTTCATGTCTGAAACAACTCTCTTCTGTCCCTTAGTCAATCCCAAACTATACAGTAAGTGAAGTAACCATATTATATGCAAAATTTTGTTTATGATTGTCCCATGGAATGGCACTATTAGGAGCTATGTCCATGTTGGTGTAGGCATATCTGTGTGCATATGTTCTTAAGACTCTCATCATAGCTTCCTGATAGTTTTGTACTACCTACCATAAGATGAAGTTGATGAACTCTCAGCTCCACTGACACAATGCTGGTCAACAGGATGTCTTGCTCCAGCCTGGATAATGCTGCACTTGATATTCTGATTCCATAGGCCATCCCCAATGAAGTGTTGGCCTTTATAAGATATGCCTTGGTCATGTTGTATTTTCACAGCAGTAATATCCTGACAAAGACTCTATACTATACAACACTACTTCCAAATTTGATGCCAAACTTATGAATCTTACAATGCCATATGATCCTTTGCAGAACACAGGTCCTTTTGTCTAGGCCATAAATATTTTCTGGAGATAGAATATAAAACTATGCCTGACCACAGAAATTGTTTTCTAGCCTGGTCTCTACAGTTACCACTTGTTTGGGAAAGATATATTTGCTAAGTACTTCATGATTCATCTTTTTTTTAATCACTAATTTTTAAAAAAAAAATTCTTCAGTTTTACCAAATATTTTACATTCAAATATTCAATTTCTTCTGAACGTTTTCATAAATTATCTTCAATATTCTAATGTATTTTCCCATGTCAAACTGGAATTTTTTAGGAATTTTTCTACAAACAAGATGAATATTTTCATGTATTTTTTATATTTGTCTTTATTTTAACCAAAATTTTCTACAGATGTTTTATATTTTTTCAACTATTTTTCCATATTTATCTTTATTTTTATCACTAATTTTTATATTAACTTCAATTTTATTACACATTTTCCATGCAAATATACAATTTTTACTGAAGTTTTGCTTAATTTAACTTCAAGATTCTAATGAATTTTCCATATCAATCATTCTTGAAATTTTTAGGGATATTTCTAACATCAGTTTAAATATTTTCATACTTTTTTTTCTGTATGTCTTCATTTTAACAAAAAATTTTCAACAAATACATTACAAGATTTTATCATTTTTTCTAAGTTTATCTTAATTTTTATCCCTAATTTTTAAAATAAGTTCTTTAAATTTATCAAGTATTTTTCCATTCAAATATTCAATTTCTTCTGAAACTTTTCATAAATCATCTTCAATTTTCTAACAAATTTTTCCATGTTTATCTAGAATATTTTTAGAGGTTTTTCTACAGTTTCAGTGTTTTCATTTTTTTATATTTGTCTTCATTTTAATCAAAAATTTTCAACAACTCTTTTACAGTTTTTCATCAAATTTTTAATATATCTTAGTTTTTATCATTAATTTTTATAAGTGTCCTCAAATTTATCAAACAATACTCCATGCAAATATTCAATTTCTTCTCAATTTTTATTAACCTTCAATTTTCTAATGAATTTTTCCATGTCAATCTTGAATCTTTTTAGAAAATTTTCTACAAACAGTTTCAATATTTTCTTACTTTTTTTATATCTTCATTTTAATGAAAATTTCTCAACAAACATTTTATAAGTGTACATCAATTTTTTTATATTTATCTTCATTTTTATAACTAATTTTTAAAACATTGTCTTCAGTATTAGCAAATATTTTCACATAAAAATATTCTATTCCTTGAGGAATTTTCTTCAGTCATCTTCAAGATTCTAAAGAATTTTTGCATGTCTACCTTTAATTAATTAGAAATTTTCTGCAGTTTCAATAGTTTCACACTTTTTTA
>NW_021609588.1:0-5908 GCF_004785775.1 Grammomys surdaster | reverse complement strand
TTGGTGTTGATGACTAATTACAGACACTATTCAGTTGTTTAAAGTCCATCTTACAATAGATAACACCAGCTGCATTTCTATTGTTTCAAGGTTTTACATTCATCTCTTGACCCATCAGTTACAATGCGCTGGAGAATTATGTAATTACAACACACTGGCTTTTCTAGCTGTAATATTTGGAGTAATGCAGTCTGCAGATATAACCGACTCTAACACTGGTCTTGCTGTGGTGAAATCAGTTTTATGGCTGCCTTAGCTCTCAGAGAAAGAGAACAGTCAATTGGATGCAATGCTAATTGAGAAATTTCCCTTTGTGGAAGTCCTATGTACCATTCATGTTGTCACATTCTCCTGTTATTTCCTCCTGATATCCTGGAGTTTCTGCTCTCTTTTTTCATTGGCCCACATTTTCATTATGTACTATTTCTGAGTGAGGCTAATGTGTATCTATTTTTTCTCCTTAGTATGTACTTCATTGGAAGTGGGTAACTCCAAACACTGAAGTGTCAACTTCTTTGTGAAAAGGTTAGTTAGTTATATAATAGCTTCTGAACACTGAATATTTTCAACATACATTGAATATCCAAACATTCTTGTATTCTTATAGATATGTCTACATAGCTGCTTAATAAAAATTACTTCATAACAATTGTCAAACAAATTTTTTTCACAAAGAATAAAATGATATTTGTGTCAAATGCTTGTGAACACATTATATAATTCAGTTTTCATTGCTATAATTTATTTTTTTCATTGATGTTCTTAGGTGCGATTGAATTCTACTAAATCTGAAAAGTATTAAGAAAAACATAATATATTCAATTTATTTCACTAGTAATAATTATGTTAGCACATACAATTTCCTTAAAATGAAAACTCTTGGGAGACATCAATGGATTCCACATAGCATGTGTCTTAGTTAGTGTTTCCTTTACTATGAAGAAATACCATGACTAAGCCAACTCATATAAAGGACAACATTTAATTGGTGCTGGCTTAAATATTCAGAGGTTCAGACCATTATCAAGGCAGGAAGCATTGCACAATCCAGGCAGGCATGGTACTGGAAGAGCTGAGAGTTCTACATCTTCATCTGAAGGCAGCCAGAAGAAGACTCTCTTGATCACAGCTATGTGCATGAATTATTCACAGAAAATGTAGGTAAGATGTTTAGACAAGAGAATGACTTCCAGAATTAAGAAGGTAAGCCATTTGTAATGCTTGCTAGAATAACTACATCTTAACCTAACAGATATTCTGCCTTCCTCAGAGTGACAAATTCCTACAACAATTAGCAAACCAGCAATGGAAATTGAGGACCAGAAAAACAGATTTTTTAAAACTCTGGTTACCACGTTATACAAATTAAAGGGACTGAATCCAAGAAAAGTCTCTGGGAAAGGAAAGATTACAAAAGACTCAAGAGGAATATCATCATGAGTAATCATCTTGAATTCTAAGCATTGTTCATTATGCACACCTGGGAAACTAAATTAGATATAAAATCCAGACCAGTGTTTGGTTTCATCATATTCTGAAAGGTGAATTAGCTTTAAAAAACAAAAATAGAAAAACAAAAGAAAGCTACCTGCAGTTTAGCTTTCTTCATTCTTCAGAGAGAAGATGAAAATGGCGTGTCTGTCTCACAGAAAGTGTGTATAAATGAAAGAACCATGAGAAAAGCAGTAGAGACTAAAGAGAATTAGAAAGGAAGTTGCTACAGCTTCATAAACAATAGTAACTATGCAGAAATTACTGGTGGCAATGACAACTGAGAATAACCATACTGGAGAGGAAGGAGGCTAGTGTTGGAGTAAAATGATCATAACAAGCTAAAAGCATATAATGGGAAACGAAAAACACACTTGGAATGAGAAGCAGTTTGCTTATTTTTCTTTGTAAACACATTAGTGGACTTTATATCAAACAATCTCAAAGCACATTGGTGGACTTTATATCAAACTGTTTCAGGTTTTAAAATATCTACTCCATATATGTGCTAAATTTTTGATGAGCCAATTTTTAAAGGTTCTAGAAGGCAAAGGACAATGAATTTGGTAACCAGCACATAGCAATGTTGTACTCAAATAGTAACAATAAACAAAATATTTTCGATATGCTTTCAAAAGATTATATTTTCATGGAAGGGTGATGGGTATCCCTGAGTATGGAAGATACCTCATTTCAGCTGGGATTAACTTGAGAGTTAACTAAACTTCAGCTGAGTTCCTGTCTCCGGATCCATGCATGGATATCTGAAAGAATGGATTTCAGTGACAAACATAGTGGGACTCCATAAAGGATCTTTTATTAAAGAAAGGAAGCTGAAAAGAGAGTTTAGATTGATTAGAAGTCAAGCTCCAAAGAGAAGCAAATAATTAGAGACACCAATGTGAGGTTTGCCACTAAGCTGTCTGTTAAGAGTTGTTTATGTTGATGTTGTTTTCTCTTTGTTTGTTTCATTTTAAACAGGAGTTACATCAGCAACTTGGTAAATACTGAGGCATTTTTTATTGACATTGGTTGAATCATAGAATGTATCTTGAGGTCAGTCAACTGGAGAGCTCTGTACACTGCATGTGGTACTTTAACCCAACCAGGGCAATGGTCATGTTTCAATCACAAATTTTTCCATCCAATCAGACATGGCTGACACCCACCCTGCTCATTTCTGACTCCTGCTTTGTCAACTGCCCGTCTTGACAGTCAGTGCCTGCAAGCCAGGCTTACTCAGAGCCCTTTCTTTCCTGGAATCTGATCAGCTTGATGTTTTCATACTCAGCTCTAAGCACCTTTGTTTCTCATCCCTGGTGTCTCCAACTTCACTGTTGACACACCTTCCAAATAATCTATGCAATGATCCAAAAGGTCCATAACATCTGAATGAAAATTTTAGATCACTTGCATTGAAAATCACGATTCTTGGAGGGAAGGGAAGGAAGTTTAAAAAGGATATTTTAATGTAATTCTTAAACGCAGCCTAATTTTAGGCTAATAATTTAGTTTTTATTGTTTAGATCTAAAGTGCTTCGGTGCTAAATAAACAACTTCAGGCTGTCCTGAGATTTGTTTTACAGTACACAATTCTTTATACTTTGTACATAAGTAAGTAGAGATACTGAGTGCTACCAGTTGTCTAAGGCTGTAGAAGGAGCAGAGGCAGGTATCTAGCCACAGCTTCTATTCATTTCATCATGGATGCCACAGTGAATGGCTCTATCTACAAACCTGCTCACAGGATAATGGGTTCAATCAAGAGAGTTTGTTTCTGAAAACTGTTCACATATTACTTGATGGACTGCTTAAGCATGCAGTTTTCTTGTGCAACCACAACGTTTTTTGAATTGTTATTTTTTTCCAAGAGCCTCCAGATATATTTCACGGGTACTAAAAATTGGAAATAAAACGTTTTCATGCCCTAGTCCCTCATGTAAAGAGTTTGAAATCGTAATTCTAATCTTCAGTAAGAAAACTGGTGACACTGCAGAAAACTATAAAATACAAACATTCTTATCCAGTAAATATCAGAAAAATGGATGCTCATAATCTCCTCGAAAACACTGTCAGAGAACATTCCAGTAAGAGGCCTAATAAACCCAGGAGTGTTATTCCTGGTAAAAAGCCATATTTACTACACTAATGGGGCTTTATGACCTCATTAGATCATCACAGAACTGTACACAGTTCTCTCAGTCAATGTTGAGTACCCTCCCAAATCTTTATAATAGTCAGGGTTTTGTATCTAGTTAACACTTTCTTAAGGTTTTCTTCTAATTTTCTGACTTCACCTTCATGTATATTTTTAACATGATACTGACAAATTTATTATTAACAACTACTGTTTAAAAGTTATTTTAACTTCTTCTTTGAGGAAAATGAAGTAGAATACCCTCTCCTTTTCCTACTATGAAGTTTCTAGACAGTACAAACAGAGTCAACATGCGAGTCTTGGTGAGAAGGCATTTGGGTGAGGACCTGAACACTGAGAAATGATACAATGGATGTACTGGTTCTTTTTTCATCTACAACCTTATTTCATGCTGAAAAAAAGTAGCAATGTCAAGAAAACACACCAAAACAAAATCAAAATTACAAATTTTTTACTATTGTTAGTCAAAGAACAAGCAAATGGCATCATAACCATGGAAAATAAAACAAATAAATACCATTTATTTATAGCATTTCATTTATTCCAAAGAGTATAGAAAAGCAAAACAGAAGAAAAAATCTGAAACTAAAAACAAAATCCAAACCACCTCATAGCCAAAAGGTGTTCTTTAATACATCATACCAAAAGAGTTGGGTAAATAGCTTAGACTCTTCACTTATCAAGGTCCCCAGTCATTCCACAAGGTGGAATTAGGCAAAACAAAGAAGTATTATCCAGGACAGTTCTTTCAGTTCTATGATATATTCCTGATGTGAGTGAAAACTGGGGTGAGGCTAATAATAAGAGGCATCTCTCCATCTTGTTGCAGTGATGTCGGACAAGCTCTAGTTGGGAGTGAGGAAGTTCATGCCTTTTATGACTAGGGTTTTTCCATGGTGTTGTAAGAGAAGGCCACTTTAAGATCAGTGATTTGGAGCCAATTCTTCTTCCATTTTATTTGGTGTTGTGCAAGTTCCTGTCATTTATAGCAATAACAAAAATCTCACCGCTAACCCTGGATATCAGTGGAATAGTGAATAATTTAAATTTCTGCTCCCAAGTAGCACTGGGCAGAAATCTAATTCATTTGTTCCAGCACTTGAAAAAAGATGTGCTTAAGCACAATATTTAAATAATATTCATTCACAATAAGACATCTAAATGTAAAGATTCCAATGGAGTAGATAGTTATCATGCCAAGAACCATGAAGAATGTGAATGATAAATGAAAACATATCCAAATGTGGCTTTAAAATATAATTATCTGACAAATGTTTTTAAATGCTCATAACAAAATACTTAAGAACAAGCAACATCCTTTTAACAAGTTTAAAAATAGAAACTATAAAAGAAATTTAAATTACAATGAGAAACTAAATGGAAAACATAGAAATAAAAATTTTCAAAATCACACAACTCAATCCATGTTCTTCATAAAAGATATATAAAGATAGGGAAACAAGACAAACAATGGGAATTACCCAGTCAAAACAATCAAGGAAATAGACTATAAAACTAAAACTAATTCAAGAACAACAGAGATTACAGAAAAATTCAAACCAAAAGCAAGTTTTGGAAAGAGCTGGAGACAAATAACTCAGCAATTATGGATAAACCAATCTTCAGAGATCTATCTACACAGAAACCACAGAAACCCAAAAGAAGTGTTATAAAGCAAAAGGAATGTGTGCCAACTTAGATTTTTATGCTATTACTAAATTAAGGAGAAATTCTATTGGTCTTTAAAAAATATACACATTGACCAATTGACAAACATCTGCTTCTGATACTATACTAAAGTTAGGATTCAATGATTGGAGAAAAATGGGTGAGGTATAAATAATTTACCTGGGCTATCACTACAATCTCCTGTGAATACATTATAAATACTGAAAAGTACATGTTAAACTGAATCAGTCAGATTCAGCCATAAAAGTGGTTTTAGCGTAACAGTTACCATGCCAACAAGTTTTGTCAGAAGGTTTGACAGAAGTTCAGTTCCAGTTCATCAAACTTCATGTTTTCCTTGAGTAACTCAACCTTGGGAATATATCTATGGAAAAGGAATTTTATCTGCCCTACTGTTGGGAGGGACTGACACTCTGCCAACTCACTCTCGGGCCTCATGATGCACTTGTGAGCCCAAAGTCTGCTTTATAAAACCTGTTCCTGAAAATTTCTTTTAGTTTCTTTAGCATATATTTGGGCAGCAAGTGATAATTTTTGCAAACCCCTTCAACTCCAGTTGTTTTTAAAATG
>NW_021609587.1:0-10372 GCF_004785775.1 Grammomys surdaster | reverse complement strand
CACACCACACCACACTATGGATGTTTTTAAGGCTCTGGCTTCTTTCAATCCTAATAGTAATTATTTTGCGATTCTCTTATTTTGCTTCCACAGTTAAGGTTCTGTCTGCATCCATTGCTGCCCAGTGTTTTTCTGCATAGTTACACAGCATCTTGCTTATGTGCTCAGCTTGTGATTGGCATGTGGGTGTTTCTAAGCTTTGTTTATTATAAATATGACATTTATGTACTTCCATGAACATGATTTATTTGGATTGTACTTGAGGATTCAATCATTCAGAGATCAGGAATATAGTGTGTGACTGGTACTATTTTTGTTTTGACAATTTTGTTTGAGTGCAGAGAAGTAAAGAAGGGGAATAGGGACATCGCATATGACTTTTACCAACAACATTTTTTGAGAATTCATGTAGAAATTAGTGACAATATTAATTAGTCAGATTTAGCAATATAATAGCAGTGTATAATATAGCAAATTGGCATTTCTCCCTTTTTAGTGGATAGTAGCTCAGGATATGAAAATCATGGCTGGAGATAAGGCTTCCTGCTCCAGCAAAAGAGAGAGAGAGATTCCCTATCACCCATATGGCCCCTGATCCCTGTCATCTCATTTCTGGTAGATCCAATGTTCTTGTTTGTCCTCAACCATCTCTTGCAGGCACATGATGTACATAAACTCACATGGGCTGACACATATTCTCATAATTTAAAAAATATTTTTAGAACATATCTGTCATCAAGATGGACATCTAGTAAAAACCATTTGCTTTAAATTGGAGATGTTAGGCAAATGTCAAAAATTGTAACCCGCTAGTGCAGAGTCACATGATCTAATGTGGGAACATACAAAAGCACATGAAAATGTAAACTATATTTGGTAAATCATAGAAAAATCATAGGGGACTCAATCTTGAATGATCCTGAAATGTTTGTGTGCTTCAGCTTGTATAATTCAACTAGGTTCTCAATGAAAATCATCGAGAAACTATCTCATTGTTTAGGCCTGAGAAAAAGGATAGTCACCATTTTAAAATCTACCACATTTAGTCCTTCCTATAGGTTTCAACCTCAAGAAAATCTATGTACTCAAAGACTAACCTACTAGAGTTTCCCAGAGTCTGTTCTAGAAGAAGGGAACAATCAGCCCCAGCCCATTCTATTTTATATTTTTTAAAAGACATAATATTTTCCCATACTAAGGTCAGACATAAAAACACAGATTGTGGAAGCTCAAAGAAACCTGAACAAATGTCATCAAAAGTTTCACATTAGAATTTCATTTTCAAATGGATAAAAATAAATGAGAGCAGATAGGATGGCTTAATGGCTAAAGACATTTTCCACATGAGTCTCATGACCTGAATTTGACCCTTGAAATCTAAGTAAAAGTGGATGGAAAGAATTTTATCTACAAAATTGTTCTCTAACCTCCATATGCATAGCATAGCTTGCATGCTCATATACATACACCGCATACCCATTCACTCACTCACACACACACACACACACACACACACACACACACACACGCATGCATGCATGCACACACGCACGTGCACACACACAAACACATGTACATACACACAAATAATTAATGATATCCAGTAGAAGAGACTTATTTTATTTTTCTATGCATAAGTATGTTGTATGTATGTGTGTTTTTGTACCACGTGTATGCCTGGTGCCTTCAAAGTTCAGACGAGGATGTTGGATACCCTGGAACTGGAGTTCAGAAGAGTGTGAGACTCCATGTGTATGCTGAGAATTGAACCTGGGACATGTAGATGAGCAACCAGTGCTATTAACTTCTGAGCCATCTCTACAACCCCACAAACACATTATTAACTAGATTCCTTATGCTGTACATTAGCTTTCCCAGCTTTTCATTTCACATAAAGCAATTTTGTAACCTTTAATTTATAATGTGCTCATCTTTCCTCCATGACCCTAGTAACTTCTTCCTTGACTATGTTTCATTCAATTTTTCTTTTAAATGACAGGTTGTCCTCTTACCACGAGAAAGTTAACTTTTTCAACTATGTGAGATGATAAAAATATATTAATTGACTTGGTTGTACTAACCATTTGAATATATGTAGGTATACATGCATGATCATATACCAAGACATTATGTGGTACAACTTAAATATATAAAATAAGAAAGAAAATAAAAGAGAATCTGGAAATGTGAGTCAAAAATCGTTTACCTTATTATATTGATTATATCAACTATTTTGACAGTGAGAGAAAACTGATTGACATACTATAGATCTGATAAAGGGTTAATAAAATACATTTTACAACAGTCATGTTGGTAAGGCATGGTGGGTGTAGCTTGTGGCATTCTAGGAGACAAAAATCTCACAGAACGCTCCATTAGCTACTAGCTCTTACAATCTTTCTGCCTCTCTTCTACAGTGACCTCTGAGCCTGAGGTGAGGGAGTTAAGTCGTAGATGTATCAGTGGACTGGGTTCCACCACTCTGCATTTCAATTGCTTATGGTTTTCTGTAATAGTCCCTGTCTGTTGTACAGAGAAGTTTCCTTGATGAAGAGTGAGTACTACAAACCTATAAAGTCTCATCAACATGACTGCCTAAACAGGATCTAGACAAGGGCAACAATAGGCATGCTAAGTGAACAGCCTCAGAACTTCAAACAATTAAGAATGCTAAGAGTGGAAGAAATAGTCTTTCCTGAGAGAGAGCACACCAATTGGTTATCTAATTGGTTATCTGACCAAGTGGTCAGGCCCCTAAACATATAAGGCATTATCATGCAGACTGAGAAACAATTAATGCAAAAAGAGGCCACAAATTTGCAAGGAGAATTATATGGGAGGGTTTGGAGGGAGGAAAGGAAAGGAGAATATGATGTAATTTCATTATTAGCTCAAAAAAATATAAAATTAAAAACCTTAATCATAGAAGACAAATACCAAAAATTTAAAAACAATGGCTAACACATATATTTGTAAATGCATAACAAACATTACTATCTAAAATTTGCAAATCAAAATCACAGTGACATTTCATTCCATTGTGAGTAGATATTATAAAAAACATAGTAGATAAACAAGTGCTATAGAGGACATGGAGAAAAATGAACATTCGCACAGTTGGTGAGAATATAAACAAAAAAGCTATTGGATGAAACAAGAAATTCATCAAAATTTTGAAAATAAAATTAACATGTGATATAGCAAGCAATTCATCTACTAGGCATGCATCCAAAGAAAATGAAATTACACTGTCAATCATTTACACTGTCATATTCAATTTACAATAGACTATAAATAAAAATAGCCTAACTGCCTATTAACTAATGAACAAATAAATAAATATGTTGTACATGTGTACAATGGAATATTATTCAGCAAAAAATGAAGTCCTGCTGTTATGGTTAATCTCAGTTGTCAACTTGATGAGATCTAGATACATTTGTGACACAAGCAAGCCTTTGAGGGATTAGTTTAGTTGAGATGGAAAGACTTCCACTGTGGGTGTCATCATTCCCCAGGGCTGAGATCTTGGACTACATAAAAGGGAGAAAATGAGTTGAATATAAGCATTCATCACTTCTTGCTTCTTGATGGCAAATGAAATGTGACCAGCTGCCACAGATTCTTGTCACCGTAACAAACTTAAATTATAAGCCAACATAAATTGTCTTTGTCTTAATTTGCTTTGGTCAGGGATTTCGTCTGGTTTCAGATGCCTGGCCTGGTTTCAGGCCAATAAGACAGTTCACTGATAAAGGTGCCTGTTGTACAAGCCTGGAGACCAGGATTTGATTCCTCAGACTCATAAAGATAGGAGAAAATAAACTCCATAAAGTTTTCCTCTCTCCTAAACACACATGTGTGTATGCACAAGTGCAAAAGCACACACCCTCACACACAATGTATAGGCAAATAAACACAAATTTTAAAACTTTAGTTTCATAGAAGTTAAAAATGGAATGGTGGTTAGCAGAGGTTGTAGAGAACAGCAGATAATTGTGGGATTAGGAAAAATTGATCGATGGGTATTAAATTAGTCTCAGACGGAAGTAAGAAGTTCTGCTATGATATTACTGGGTTGAGGAACTATATATAACAATAGCTTCAAAACAGTAAAGTAAAATGTCGTGTTTTTTAAAAAACCAGGATATGTTTTGTAGAGTGCAGTGTGGTGCAGTGGAAGCGGGTGCCTCAGTGGACCCATGCTAAGGCAACCTTCCCCCTGAGATATCAGACATATTATGGGTTTAGTATAGAATAGAGTTGAGATGTGAAATGGGAAGGGGAGTTAAGAAGGGAGTAGAGGCAGAGAAAGACAGAGAGAAGGGAGAGGGAGGAGGAGGAAAGGCTGACTAGGAACACATGGAAAGGTGGGGGAAAGGAGAGAGGGAGAAAGGGGTTAGAGAGAATGAAGTGAGTCATAGAGAGAGAAGGGGCACAGAGCAAGGAGGTGCCAAACAGCCCCTTTCATAGTAAGCTAGTCTTACCTGGCTGTTACCTTTTACTGCAAAAAGTAATAGATATATTTAAATTGAATTAAACAATATATAATGCATATCTGAATTGAAACATCGGTTTCTTATGGATTTATAATTTTTGTTTTTATGTATAAATTAAGAATACATTTAATTTTAAAAAGAATTAGATCATGGAACAATGCAATTGAATACATGTAGTCAGCAGAAGAAATCAACACAGCACGAATTTACTTCTTTGAGGGAAATTAATAAAAAAAAAACCCTGTGTTTCTAGCCAGACTAATTAAGAAAAAAGAAATCACAAATTACTAATATTAGAAATGGAAGAGAATGTTACTACAGATCCATTCAAGATTGAGAGGATAATGATGAGACGCCCTCACCAACTCTAGGCTCACAAATTCATATCTAGATCAGGTTAGCCAATTCTAAGAAAGATACAATTAGCAAAACTCATGTAGCTCACAGAAGAGGAAACAACCTGAATAGTGTTTCACTTATTAAAGAAATGAAATAAATAATAATCTTCAAAACAAAAAGTAACGAAGACAAACTGAGTTCACTGTTAAATAATACCAAAACATCAGTGAAGCAATTAAATCAATTCTTTCAAATAGAGAGATTATTTCCTGTCTCTGTCCTTGAAGGCAGTATTATTGTAGTGGCAAAGCCAAAGACGTTACAGAAAAGCAAAACTACAGACCAACATCTCCCATGAGTTTAGATGTAAAATTAAAGCATTAACAAATACAATCCAACAGCATACAAAAAGAACTGTGTACCACAATCAACTGAGACTTACCCAGTAAGGGTAAGTTATGTAAGGGTGGTTAAGCTAAATTTCTCTTAATGAATCTAAAATTTATGTGTAAAAGAAAAGGGCTCACAATAGAGATTATAATAGTACTGAAAGAGAGTTAGTGCTGAAAACATTTTTCCAACAGAGAAAAATTTTAAATAGAGGGAAAAAATCCTATATATGGCATTACTAGAAAACCTACCAAGTTACAATACAGATCATTTCAAGCTCTTTCCAAAAACTAAAGAAAAAATATTTCCTAATTCATTATAAATCAAGAACCAGTAAGTTCTCATAATTTTATATAGCATTGGTATTTGTTTTTAACATGAATTGGACATTCTCATATGAGAAGTGAGACACATTCCAATTCTCTACATCCTCCCAGGCCTCCCTGTGATCGATCCTGATACCTGCTTTCTATTACTGTTTCCTGACACTTACCTTGGGTATATTATAATACAATGTACTTGACTTGTTCTCCTGATCTCCACACCCAACACTGCACTGTAGTTACTACCTTGGAGTCACTTCACAAAATTGTTCTCTAATTTCTTTAACCCTATGAATAAAAATTCCCATAGGGGATTAGGATGTCTTTCAACTGGTAGAGTACTTGCCTGGTATGTAGAAAGCCCTAGGTGTGATCACCACCCCTGCATTAAAACTGTACTAGCGCTTGTATAGTGGAGTAAGGAGGATTAGAAGACCAAGTTCATCATTGGCTAATTAGGGAGTCATTAAGACAGTCACATTAAAATAAATACCAAGAGAGGCCATTGCCATGCTATATGCCCTGCAAGATGCTGAAGAATTCTAAGCTATATAAAAATATAAATTCCCATAAGGAAAGTAAACATATAGACAAATATAAATCTATATTGTTTTGATTTCAGTTTGTGGCTCCAGTTTAAGTTCTTTTATATTTAAAATAAAAGCTTAAAAATGATCAATCTATATTACAAAGTGTGCAATATGCACTGGATAATTTGAGGCAGCAATAATATAAACAGTGTGGAAATGTGAAGCATTAGGACTTGCATGAGGTTAATTTGCTACAAATTTTAAAGTAACTGTTTCAATTTCAAGATGTTTTGTGAAATTACAAAGAATATCTCCATGGAATATAAACAAGACGAAATGAGTGTTGGAGACATGGCTCAGTTGATAGAGCACTTGCCTGATATGTAAAAGGCTGTAAATTCAATCTCCAGTACTGTCTTTTAAAAAGTGCAGAAGATCCCAAGATGGAAGACTAAAGATTAACAGGACTTTCTTACATCCTCACAAATTTGTAGGAAAATCCATGACACATGACTACAGACAGAGGTGAGACACTAGAAAAACAAGAGAAGGTAAGAGTGAACAGTAGACAGGAAGAAAACAGACTAAGATCCAAACTATTAAATATTAGCTTTACAAAAGAAACAAAGTCCAACTTAGAACACTGAATGGAGTAGAAGGAAGAACCCATTTGGGGGTTACAAACAGAAGAAAAGAGAACAGTGACAAAAAGCACACACTGCAAAAACAGAAATTTATATGGAAGATCTGTGTGGGACCTGCGAATCAGATACTTGAACATGACCATTGGTCCTAGGCTGGGATGAAGGAAGAAACTGTTCCCAAGAAATACTTCCTCACTAAATTGATCTGCCAAAAAGAGCAGAAAATTTAACAGGACTGTATTTCCAAACCCCCACCCCCATCCTCACCTCACTGCCTTTACCAAGTAGGTAAGTAAAACCACTGGCAACTCTACAAGTATGAGAGGTGGAGTAGGCAAACCTGACATGGACTTGTGAATACCAGCAGGCAAGACTTGAATTGTTGGCAGAGAAACAGCCAGGGTTCTAATGAAATTAAAGCACTCACCTTCGAATTTAAATACTAGTACAGACAGCTCTCCCCACTTCTGCCTGAGAACATTAGACACTTGATAACATGCATGGAAACTGTGAACATCCAGTGCACCACAGAAAAGGCTGTGGGGCATTTTCTTTAATTAGTGATTTATGTGGGAGGGCATAGCCCATTGTTGGTGGTGCCATTCCTAGGCAGGGGTGTATAAGAATGCAGATTGAGAAAACCATGGGAAGCAAGCTAGTAAACAGAACCCTTTCTCCATCACATTTTTTTTTTATCAATTCCTGCTTCCAAATTCCATTCTTGAGGTCCTGTCCCAACTTCCTGGATGAGGGACTACAAGATGTAAGTTTAAATGACCTCTTTCTTTTCCAAGTTGCCTTTGGTCATAGTGTCTTATCACAGCAATTGAAGCTGACTAAGGCAGAACTTGCTAACAGGATTGAGGCATTGCTGTGACAGATCTGACCATGTGTTTAGGAAGATCATGGAAGGACTTTGAAACTTTTGCCTGGAAAGGTCATTGAGTGTTCAAAGCTTAACTGTTGTAAGAACCAAACTAAAGGCTGCTCATAATGATGAGCATAGAGCAGGCGATAGAGGCCTGGCTTCAGAAGTTCCAAAGTAAAATGTGAGAGATCCTTAAAGAGTATCTTGGCCATTTCATTATACACATATTGACTCATACGTGTAAAAAGTAATTTTTTTCTTTTCATTCTTTCTTTTCTCCAATAATTATTTTTTATTCACTTTACATCATGATAACAGCCCTGTCCCTCCTCTCCTCCTAGTCCCACCCTTACAAATCCCTTGCCCCATTACCCCTTCCCTCTCAGAGAAAGGGAGCCTCTCTTGGATATCACCCTGAGACATCTAGTCCCAGCAGGACTAAGCTCATCTTCTCCCACTGACGTCCAATCTTGCAGTACAAGTAGGGTAAGGGGATCAAATGGCAGGCAACAGGGACCAAGACAGTCCTCGCTCCACTTGTTAGGGGTGCCACATGAAGACCAAGCTGCACATTTGGTACAAATGTGTAGGGGGCATAAAAACAAAATTTTAAATTTAGAGTTTCTCAAAGAAATCAAGAGTTAGTTCTTCAAAGTAGTTGACAAAATTATCAAGTGTTTAGTAGTACTAATAAAAAAAAGAGAACAGGCATCAATAATTAGAATCAGAAATGAAAGAAAAGACAGGACAATTGCTTTTATAAAAATATATTGATAATATAACATTATAAACATTTTATTCAAACTCTTTGATACCTAAAGACACCTAAAATCACACCTTCCTAAGAGCGAATTATGAAGAAAGAACACAGCAGACAATGCTGATAATTACTATGGAGAATGCATTAGTAATTAAAATACTCCTGATAAAGGGAAGGAGGCAGAGCTGGTGATTTGTTCCACCAAGTATTTAGATATAATTAACACAAATCTTTCTCAAATACTGAAAATGGAAAAAAAAACAAATATTTTCAAACTCATTCTATGAAACAAGAATCATAAAACCAGATAAAACCCACTGATGAGTTGCTTATGTTTCAATGAATAGTTGGAAATTCCATGGCCAGATAGGTGGCTCTGCTTAAATTAATGGGTCAAGATAAAATTCAAGACAACAAAATCCACTAGAAAACAATGTCCAACAACATATTAAAAGGATTATATATCATAATCAAACAGGAATCATTAGTGTATGAAAGTGGATTATACAAAAAGACATCGTAGATGCTATTCACAACTAAAACACCATTTAGGTTGCAGTAAAATACGTTTCAAAATTTGTGGCACATGGTCAACCCCAAAGGTACAAAAATATAACACTCATTCCAAAATTATATATTCTGTTTCTGAAACTTCAGATCCAACCAACCACTAATTAGAAATATTTGAAAAAAAAACTGTATTTAAAATGTATAAGGGGATGACTTTAGCCTAAATGCACAACGAAGGGGAGATTGAACCTGTAGAGACCACCTCCAGTAGATAGTCATGGCCACCGGTCGAGGGATGGAGCCACCCACCCATCTCAAAGCTTTTAACCCAGAAATTTTCCTGTCAAAGGAAGAAAAGGGACAAAAAAATGGAACAGAGACTGAAGGAAAGGCCACCAGGGACTGCACCACCTGGGGATCCATCCTGTCTTCAGAATCCAAACCCTGACACTGTTGCTGATGCCAAGAAGCACTTGCTGACAGGAACCTGGTGTGGCTGCTTCTTTGGAGGTCTAGCCAGCAACTGACCAATGTAGACGCGGATGCTTGGAGCCAACCATCAGACTGAGCTCGGGGGATCCCATGCGGGAGCTGGCAGAAGAACTGGAGGAGCAGAGGAGGATTGCAACCCCATAGGAAGAAAAACATCAGCTGGCCGGACCACCCAGTTCTCCCAGAGACTAGACCACCAACCAAGGAGTGTACCAGGACAGATCTGTGGCTCCAGACACATATATAGCAAAGGATAGCCTTGCCTGACAGCAAGGGGAGAGGAGGCCCTTGGTCCTGTGGAGGTTTGATGCCACAGCGTAGGGGGATGCTAGAGCAGTGGGGCGGGAGAGGGGAGTGGAGGAGCACCCTCATAGAGGCAAAGGGGAGAGGGGAGAGGGCTAATGTGACATGGGGGGTTGGTGGAGGAGTAACTGGGAAGTGGGGTATAATTTGAGATATAAACGAATGGAATAATTAATAAAAATTAAAATAAAATGTACAAAATTTTGCTCATATATCATCCCTCAAAAATTACAATATGCAAACCATTTACATAGTATTTCTAGCATATTTGGTTTTATTAATAATCTAGAAACATGTCTCCTTTTGGTGCTCTCAGCTAGGAACCCTCCAAAATCATGTTACTACTATGGTTGTGGTTGCTTTCTGCTGATCCCCCACCCACTGCTCCTCCGAGGAACACAATTCATGAGGAGAGGTACCTCGAGTCTCATTAGAATACAACCAAAGAACTGTGCAGAGAGAGGAAAAGTCAGAAGTCAGAATGTGGCTAGTGACCAGACCTTCTAAGCTAACACCATGTCCTCATTTCACTCTGTTTGAGCGCCACCATGTGGTTTAAAGAGGCATACATGACTGCCTGGGAAACAGATGGTCATTCCAGAAAGAGACTCGGAGGCCATCTAGGAAAGCACAGAGAGAAAGTTGAGTTGTTTTCTTGATGTCCAGAGTTCTGTTTGTGGTTTTTGTTTAGTTTTTCCTTCTTTATATATTTTA
>NW_021609586.1:0-1274 GCF_004785775.1 Grammomys surdaster | reverse complement strand
AATAATCAATAGTCATCACTCATAGTTAATAGAAAATCAGAATTAAACAAAGCTGAAATATCAATAGTCAAAGATAATAGTAAGTGGGAAATAAATGAACAGGAATAATTAGTATTCACCATTCGTGGATAATAGTAAAACAGAAATAAATGAACATGATTAACCTAATGTCTTCATCCTAGTTAATATTAAATCAGAAATAAATGAAGAAATAATGCCAATAGTCATCTGTCATAGAGAATAGTAAGACAGGAATAGATCATCAGGAATAATCAATATTCACCATTCGTTGATAATGGTAATTCCGAAATAAATGAACATCAATAACCAATAATCGACAGACATAGTTAATACGAAATCAGAAATAAATAACCTGAAATATCAATAGTCATCATAGAAAATAGTAAGTCAGTATTAAATGAACATGAATAATCAACATTCACAATTCGTGAATAATAGTAAATCAGAAATAAATGAACATGAATAATCAATAGTCATCAGTCATAGTTAATAGTAGATCAGAAATAAATAAAGATGACATATCAATAGTCATAAGTCATAGATAATCGTAAATCAAAAATAAATGAACTGGAATAAACAATATTCACCATTCGTGGATAATAGTAAATCAGAAGTAAATGAACATGAATAATCAATAGTCATAAGTCATAGTTAATAGGAATTCAGAAACAAATAGAGCTGAAAAAACCATAGTCATCAGTCATAGATAAGAGTAATTCAGAATTAATTGAAAATGAATAAACAATATTCACTGTTCGTGGATAATAGTAAATCAGAAATAAATGAACATCAATAGTCAATTGTCGACAGACATAGTTAATATGAAATCAGAAATAAATAAACATGAAATATCGGTATTCATCATTCATAGATAATAGTAAGTCAAAAATAAATGAACATGAATAAACAACGTTCACCATTCGTGAATAATAATAAATCAGAAATATATGACCATGAATAATCAATAGTCGTCAGTCATAGTTAATAGTAAATCAGAATTAAATAAAGCTGAAATATCAATAGTCATAGATAATAGTAAGTCAGAAATAAATGAGCAGGAATTATCAATATTCACCATTTGTGGATAAGAGAAATCAGAATTAAATGAACATGAAAAATCAGTGTTCATCAGTCATAGTTAATAGGAAATCAGAAATAAATAAAGCTGAAATATCAATAGTCATCTGTCATAGGTAACAGTAATTCAGAAATAAATGAACAGGAATAATCAATATTCACTATTTTTAGATAAT
>NW_021609585.1:0-2816 GCF_004785775.1 Grammomys surdaster | reverse complement strand
TCATTAGTCATAGATAATAGTAAGTCATAAATAAATGAACCGGAAAAATAAATATTCACCATTCGTGGATAATAGTAAATCAGAAATAAATGAACATGAATTATCAATAGTCATCAGCCATAGTTCATAGTAAATCAGAAACATATAAAGCTGTAATATCAATTATCATCAGTAATAGATAATAGTAAGTCCGAAATAAATGAACATGAATAATCAATATTCACCATTAGTGGATAATGGCAAATCTGAAAAAATGAACATGAATAATCAACAATCATCAGTCATAGTTCACGGGAAATCAGAAGTAAATAAAGCTGAAGTATTATGAGTCATCAGTAACAGATAATAGTAAATCAGAAATAAATGAACAGCAATAATCAATATTCACGATTTGTGGATAATAGTAAATCAGAAATAAATGATAATGAATAACCAATAGTCATCCGTCATAGTTCATAGAAAATCAGAAAAAAATAAAGCCGAACTATCAATTATCGTCAGTCATAGATGATAGTAAGTCAAAAATAAATGAACATGAATAATCAATATTCACCATTAGTGGATTAATATTAAATCAGAAACAAAAAACAGGATTAATCGATAGTCATCAGTCATAGTTTTTGGGAAATCAGAAGTAAATAAAGCTGAAGTATCATGAGTCATCAATCATAGATAGTAGTAAATCAGAAATAAATTAACAGGAATAATCAATATTCACGATTCGTGGATAATAGTAAATCAGAAATAAATGATCATGAATAACCAATAGTCATCAATCATAGTTAAAAGGAAATCAGAAAAAAATAAAGCTGAATTATCACTAGTCATCAGTCATAGATAATAGTAAGTCAGACATAAAAAAACATGAATAATCAATATTCAGCTTTCGTGGATAATAGTAAATCAGATATAAACGAACATGACTAATAAATACTCATCAGACATATTTAATAGTAAACCAGAAATAAATAAAGATGAAATATCAAAAGTCATTAGTCATAGACAGTATTAAGTCAGAAATAAATGAACATGAATAATCAATATTCACCATTCGTGGATAATGGTAAATCTGAAAAAAATGAACATGAATAACTAAAGTCATCAGTCATAGTTAATTGTAAATCGGAAAAAAATAAAGCTGAAATATCAATAGTCATCATTCATAGATAATAGTAAGTCAGAAATAAATGAACATGAATAATCAATATTCAGCATTCGTGGATAATAGTAAATCCGAAATAAATGAACATGAATAATCAATATTCACCATTCGTGATTAATGGTAAAGATGAATAAAATGAAAATTAATAATCGATAGACAACATAGTTCATAGTAAATCAGAAATAAATGTAGCTGAAGTATCAATAGTCATCAGTCATAAATAATAGTAAGTCAGAAATAAATTAACATGAATAATCAATATTCACGATTCGTAGATAATAGTAAATCAGAAATAAATGAACATGAATAACCAAAAGTCATCAGTCTAAGTTAATAGAAAATCAGAGTTAATTAAGGAGGAATTAATAATAGTCATCAGACATATTTAATAGCAAGTTGGAAATAAATGAACATGAAGATTCAATATTCACCTTTCGTGGATAATAGTTGATTAGAAATAAATGAACATGAATAATCAATAGTCATCACTCATACTTAATAGTAAAGCAGAAAGAAAAAGCTTAAATATCAATTGTTATCAGTCATAGGTAATAGTAAGTCAAAAATAAATGAACATGAATAATCAACATTCAGAATTTGTGGATAATAGTTAATCAGAAATAAATGAACATGAGTAATCAATAGTCATCAGACATACCTAATAGTAAATCAGAAATATATAATGCTGAAATATCAATAGTCATCAGTCATAGATATTAGTAAGTCAGAAATAAATGAACAGGAATAAACAGTATTCGCCATTCGTCGATAATAGTTAATCAGAAATAAATGAACATGAATAATCAATATTCACCATTCATGGATAATAGTAAATCAGATATAAATGAACATGAATAATCAATAGTCATCAATCATACTTAATAATAAACCAGAAAAAAATAAAGGTGAAATATCAATAGTCATCAGTCATAGATAATAGTAAGTCACAAATAATTGAACAGGAATAATCAATATTCAAGATTCGTGGATAATACTAAACCAGAAATAAATGAACACGAAAAATCAATAGTCATCAGTCAAAGTTCATAGGAAGTCAGAAATAAATAAAGCTGAAGTATCAATAGTCATCATTCATAGATAATAGAAAGTCAAAAATAAATGAACATATTTAATCAATACTCACAATTCGTGGATAATAGTAAATCAGAAACAAATGAACATCAATAATCATTAGTCATCAGTCATGGTTAATAGGAAATCAGAAATAAATAAAGCTGAAATATCATTAGTCATCAGTCATAGTTAATAGTAAGTCAGAGATAAATGAATATGAATAATCAATAATCACCATTCGTGCATAATGGTAAAGCTGAAAAAAATGAACATGAATAATCCATAGTCATGAGTCATGAAAATAGTAAATCAGAAATAAATAAACCTGAAATATCAATCCTCATCAATCGTAGATATTAGTAAGTCAGATATAAATGAACATGAATAACCAATATTCAGCATTCGTGGATAATAGAAAATCAGAAATAAATGATCAAGACAAATCAATATACTCCATTCGTGGATAATGGTAAAGATGAGAAAAATGAACGTGAATAATCGATAGTCATCAGTCACAGTTCATAGTAAATCAGAAATAAATAAAGCTGAAATATCAATAGTCATCAGTCATAGATTAGAG
>NW_021609584.1:0-2996 GCF_004785775.1 Grammomys surdaster | reverse complement strand
AGAGAGAGAGAGATGCCAGAAAATATTGAATAATACACAATTAAAAATCAATATGTAGAAAGATTATATACATTTTGATACATATATACATATTGATATATACATATATAGAGAGAGAAAGAGACAGAGAAAGACAGAGAGACAGAGAAATGGAAAGACAGACAGACAGAGAGTTAGAATAGATAGATATCTTTCAGATTATGATGTGGTTTGAATAGATTTTGCCCCACAGACTCATGTATTTGAATACTCATCACACAGGGAATGGCACTATTAAGAGGCATAGAATTATTTGAGTTAGTGTTTTCTTGTTGGAGGAAGTGTGCTACTATAGGAGTCAGTTTTGAGATCACCTATGTCTAAGCTCTGCCCAGTGTACAACTACAGACTCCTAGCTGCCTTCAGATTAAGATGTACAACTCTCAGTTCCTTCTCCAGCATCTTTGTCCACTGCATGCAAACATACTTTCCATGATAATGAACTAAATCTATAAAACAATAAGCCAGCCCCAATTAAATATTTGCCATTATAAGATTGGCATTGGTCATGATATCTATTATCAGCAATAAAACCTTAAGACAGATGATCATGGGTATCAGACAGATATGGTAGAATTCATGATATTTAAGGGGGAAGTATAAGGAATGGTGATTTTGCAGTTAAATGTGAACATTATGTATGTTAAAGTAAAATATAAGCTGTGTTTCATATGAATTTGTTTTCTTTCACAAAATAAGTAAAAGAGGGCTGGGTATATGTCTATTCAGAGAGAACAGAATGTAGCATAGTAACTAAAATATTAATTTAGTCAAGTGTCAGAATTATGACCAAAATTTGCTATGTAGTTTTGTTAGTGATTATTTTTCTAATAAATTTTTTGAAAAAATAAAGTGATGCAAACTTCGGACAGTAGAGAAGTGGGTAGATCTTAGAGGAACTGGAAGAGGAGAAATAATATGTTCAAAACTCTCAAAGAATTTTAATAAAAGGTATTGAAGCAACTACTGTGGAATCATAGCTTGATTATCTTTTCTACATTCACCAGGAGACATGTGGACAGCTAAATTCACTTGTTGATCTAGAAAGTTTGTTACATGTTTCTCAGGGCTCTCTAACAAGTGTGACATATGACATATGTAAATATGAAGCCTTTAAATGCTTTCTTTGTTTAATTTTCTGGAGGAGATTGATTAATCAATTGACACATGAAGCTTAGAAAAAAAGAATTAGTTTACAGAATTAATAAGAGAAAGCCATAATCCAGTGTGAACATTGTATCATTCTTCTCTGGTTGTAATAATCACTTGTTATTCAAATTACCCTTATAGTTTCCTAAGAGGAAAAAGAAAGTCTTTTAAAGTGCCTACAAGCCACCGATGAAACTGATCACTCATTCCTCATTTCCTCCTCTATATATTGCTCCATCATTTATGATATGTGTCAGCCACAAAATGTATTGCCAGTTGTTTGGGCTGCACTAGTAAATTACTTATATAATTAAATAATGCATCTCCTTCATTGACATATACAGTATTTCTCAACCTCAGCTATGTTCAAAATGCTAGAACAGCAATTTTATTACAAGGATTTAGCAGTTTTCTTCTGAGACATTAGAAGTTTCATAAATAAGTCACATTTTTAAAATACACAATGAAGGTTAATTTGGAAATTCTACTTACACTTTAAAGGTTACTTCAAGTTAAGAGTAGGCTCGCAAACAGTGGCAAGAAACAGATGTGTTTGCTACTTAAAATTGTGGAATAGCAATGCAGAAAGGGTGTATTCTCTGATTCTCAAATGAAGGCTTGACTCAAACCACAGATCTTTATGCTAACAACTCATGTCCCTATAAATCTAATTTTTAAGAATTTTAGGCATTCCATATTATCTGAATGATTGTGCAATGTATAAGCCAATTGTGACCACAAAAGAAAAAGATATTGTACTATTGTGATTTTCATTCTCCTTTTAGTTTTAAAGAAACTATCACAAATGCCTCATTTAAAGTCCTACTGTGAAATATGACCACTGTCCGACTTACAGACAGCATGGTAAACTGAAAATACAAATGCTGAAGTACTCTGTTGTTTTCTGTTATTGGCACTATTCTATGTATTCTTCCCATACATATGTAGCTGCATGAATATGAATTTTACTGTTTGTTCTTTAAATCTTCCATGAAGTTATGTGATATTTTTTCATGTCTTTTAACAAGACTTTAAAGATTCCACAAGTATTTTATCATTTTGTATTTCTTAATATTTATGTAACTGAATTCTATGATTTAAAGTAATCTCAATGACCACATGGTTATTATTTGCAACTCAGTATGCTTTACTCTAGAAGTTTTCTCACTTTTTCATATGTTTTTGTTATTGGAACAATAGTAATCAAATAGTAATACACAGAGAAAGAAAAATGAACCTCGTTTGGTTTCCTCAACTAATTTCCTCCACCTAAGTTCTACAGATTACCTCCATACGTATCCTACATCTTGCCTCTATGTATGTACTGTACATTACTTCCATCTATGTCATATATTTTACCACCACGTATGTTCTGTATCTTCAGGGAATCTGAGCTAGAGTTAGGTGAACATCCGTTCAGCCTGAGCGTTATATTCCACAACTCCATCTGACTTTGACAGCCGTTGACAGTGTTCTGCCCTGGTCCTATAGATGGAAACCAGTCCTTCTAGTTAACACTTTGATTTAAGGGTATTACCCAGTCCACAGTAGCTAAGTCTTTCTGTTCAGAAAGAAACTTGAAGAACAATATAGAAACTATTCATTAACTTTATAAAACTCCTAATACCTCACTCCAAAGCAAAGAATTGAAAACATGGACACAGGTATATTAAACTACATTTCACCAGAAAATGAAAAGTAGATTATACGTGGATGACATGAGTAAGATACATACATACATGCATATATACATACATGCATACAAATGCATATATGTGTGTATATTCATAGATAGATAGATAGATAGA
>NW_021609583.1:0-1218 GCF_004785775.1 Grammomys surdaster | reverse complement strand
GTGTTGTCATTTTATATTGTAGGAGGTTGATTTATTCACTTATTTCTAGGAACTCTTCAATTCTGATTCACTTGTGTATGACTCTCTTCAGCACTGCATGAAATAACACTGATGTCATTGTCATATATGCAGTGTCTCCCTTTCGCTGTAGTTCTAATACAGAATCTCTCCTTTAGTTTTGAGTAGGTGAACATTCCTTTGTCAGTACTTTAATCTCTGCTGAGAGACAAGTCTGTTATATTGAACCACTGTATTACCTTGAGTGAATTTCATTAGTTCCTATATAACCCTCAAAATATCTCTTTAAATTCTTTTTGCATTTTTACTTTTTCAAAATAGATTTATTTTATTTATTTTATGTATATGACAACTGTCTCTGCATGTCACCTGCATAAGTGCCTGCCAGACGAGGGCTTCAGATCACGTTGTGGGTGGTTATGATGTACCATGTAGTTGCTGGGGATTGAATTCATGGTCTCTGGAAGAGCAGACAGTGCTTTCAACCGCTGACCATCTCTTCAGCCTCAACTGCATTTTAAAAGACATTACAAAGTCTGAACTAAAGGGAAAACTAAAACTGTCGTGATGGTAGCAAATCCTTTTTCTGTTGCTCAGAAAACTCATGATGAAGAAAGACCTTCTGAATGTACACAGTGTAGTAATTCTATACATTGTTTATTGCAGGACAGCAGAGCTTAACGGCTGAGAATTCTTTGTAGCACTTCTAGAATACTTTGATCTTTGAAATAATGCCATACCTCATCTATACCACAGAACTATCTCTAATATCTTAGATCTCTTTTTACCTCAGAAAGCATTTTGTCCCACAGCATATAATAAAGGGATAGTTGTCAATTGTATGTTCTTTAAATATTCATGAATGGGTTATGGAATGTTCACAGGGAGAATGGGAATGTTTAGGCTGCGCTCAGAGGACATTGTACACAGATGTGATGTTGGAGAATTGAGCAATGTATTTTTTGTATGTAAGGAAGCTGTTCTCATAGAATGTCTGATACATCCTTTGTATTTACCTGCTTTGTGTGTATATACATATACATATTCATATATACATAGACATATACATATGCATACTCGCTGCATTGTCTAAAGCATCCCAGAAATGAGAGAATTCCTGGTTATCAACATAGTCCTACCAGAATGCTTCCTTCCTATTGTTTTGGAGTTGTTTGGAAGTGGGACCAGTGTTATATTCTG
>NW_021609582.1:0-1194 GCF_004785775.1 Grammomys surdaster | reverse complement strand
GACTGAGCTGTTAAAGAGAAATCTAATATATTTTTTAGTAAATTGACGTAGTAACAATGACACTAAAAGGTAACATCAAATTGACATGTAAACAAGCCCTAAAGGATAATATTGTTATGTTGTATATTTCATAATTTTACATATTTTCAAATAAATATATAAATTTAAGTGCCAAGTGTCATAAAAGAATTATTACATTTGATGAACATTCACATTTGAAAATATTACAAGCCTCTACTAAAACCATCATGGAAATATCATTACTGGTAATTTCTCTCACCATGCATGAAATGACCATTTTCTTAATATTTAACTTTAGTGTTTCCTATTTGTAAAATTTTATTACTTATTGAACAAATTCTCACATAAAAACATGAATATATTTTTAAGTAAACTGATTGTTAGACAATTTATATAGATATGTAATACATGTTGAATACTCTGTGTCACGTAGTATCAGATAATGGCTTTTCAATATATTTCTTAGTGAGTCACTCTTTAACACTTTATGTACTTTTACAATGCTTTAATTCCAAACAATAACTTATACATTTTGAAACATAACTTAGTAATCAAGCATTTGAAATAGGATCCTGAGGGCTTGAGAAATAGCTCAGTGGTTAGGACCACTAAATCTTCTTCAGAGGTCTTGAGCTCAATCCGCAGCAACCATATAGTGGCTCACAACCATCTGTAATTGGCTCTGATGCCCTCTTCTGGTGTGTCAGAAGATAGTGACAGTATATGCACATGTATAAAATAAATAAATCTTTTTAAAAAGAAATAAGATTTTGTGTTACAGGTATTGTTAATGTGTGTTAATAATAATTTAGGGTACTAAAACATATAAATATAAAAGTTGAACAAAATATTTGATGTACTATTTGATTCTTAAAACACTCGCTATGGTTAAGATATTTGATATTTAAAATTTTAAGTAATAAAAAAATTTAAGGAGAATGTGTTATGGATTAGATATATGGTTCAAGTCATGGGGTTTTTGTTTCTCTGGAATCAGAAGTATAAGACTGTTGGATAGTATGGGGTCTTACTCTCTAGGACTGTAATCTAACTCATGGATGACATTCAGGGATAAACCAAGCTTTTTATCAATTTTCATAAATATTAAAATTATCATATCAGAGCGACCTATGTTTCTGAATTCATATATTATTTTCAACTACAATGATCTCT
>NW_021609581.1:0-1430 GCF_004785775.1 Grammomys surdaster | reverse complement strand
TTTACCTTCTTCTGACGTCCTTTGTAGGGAAAATAAAATTATTCCGGCCCAGTATTTAGCCAGGACTGGATATTGCTTTTACCTTGTCATCTATTTTTAATCTTCCAGTTGTTTGCAAGAGATTCCACATTTGGGTTTGTGTGATATGTACTTACCAGAATTAAATGGTGTGTTTTGGGCAGCTATGTCACACAGTGCTGTTGTCTTTCTCTAGCACATCGTTGTGAAGGGGCGTGTGTTGTCTGTCTGTCCCATTATTGATGGCAGGTGACCTCAGTGCTTAATTAGCTCAGCACTGAGAAAATACTGTTGTTGCCTTTGTAATAAGTAGACAACTGTGTGGCTAGGGGTACGAGACCAGTTAAATGACTAATGTTATTTTAGCTGTTGGATTGTGTCTCTTTTCCTTTCTGTCCCTTCTCCCACCTCCCCCAGTAAGACTGCTGCCTCTACTTTGCATTTTGTGTCATGATATCTTTCATGTCTTCAAAAATTTCAGGCCAAAAGTAATTATATTTAAAAAATACTCCTTTTGGTTTTAAATATGTTGTCTGTGGAGATCAGAGGTGTCAGATCCCACTGGCACTGGAGTTAGGACAGTTGTGAGCTGCTTCATGGGCACCTAACCCAGATCCCCTGCAAGAACAGTTTGTCATCTGAGGACCAGAGAGGAGCACGGATGGGTGCTGGGGGAGAGGTAAGCGTAGCTAAGGCTGCTCTATGTGTTCTAGCAGCTCTGGTAATGATGGCTACCGATAAAGCTAGCGTAGGGCCAGCTCTGCTCTGAAATGTAGCTTTAGAAGACTGAGCCCTCTGTCCTGGGAATGCCAGTGCTGTGTAAACTCATGAGAACCACACACCAGGTTCTGGATATTTGTTACCTCCTGGCTGGGTGGAGGGGATGATTACAGAAGGGACACCAGAGGCTTCAGTTGCTAGTGTTTATGGGTAAGTGTGCATGCTCGCATGCTCGTCTTGCCTTTTGTTTACAGTAGTCTCTGAGTTATTGTTATACTGTAGTTAGTTATAGCTAGGTAAGAACAGGGAATGTGTGTGCTCTGACTCAAGTATGCAGTCTGATGGAAACTTAGGTCTTAATTTGATGTTAATGGTATCATGAATTGTTGACAACAGAAATGTGTTCTTTTGGGGGTTTTCTTAAGGGTGGGGAATAATCGTCCCTCCATGTCTACTCAAACAATAAATAAAACTTGGTTAAGATTCTTTTTACGGTAAAAAGTTCCTATTTGTGGGTAAAGTATGTGTCTGCACACACTTGTGCAGAAAGATGTGTGCTATGATTTGCTTTTAAAATGGCTTTACATGGTTTCTAAAAATTTCTCTAAAGCTCTGAGTCTGATGTAATCTTGGTAGTTACTGGAATGATAATTAATTTGCCCCAAGTTTTCTGTATAAAGGAATGATGCTTT
>NW_021609580.1:0-5055 GCF_004785775.1 Grammomys surdaster | reverse complement strand
GCATGGCAGAGTAAGCGTACCATAATGGAAGCCAGCATGAGCCATTAGCTCCAGAGTGAGGCATACACATTAGTCCTTACAGCTGACGGCCAAGTGGTGGTAACCGCCAGTGGAACTTGGCTGGAAAATTAAGGAAATTCTGAGAAGAAAGACCAGTGAGCAAGGTTAAAAGAGTGAAAGTACTCCTTACCAGAAAGGAAGCAAAGCACTTACGTTCCCTTTAAAGGAGAAAAATGGCAAAGTGAAGCAGAAAACCCAAGGATAAATGAGAGATAACAGGAATAGCATCAGCCTCTGGGCAGTGTATGCTTTCTTCCTGCAGTGGGGTGCTTTAGTCAGGGTTCGTGTTTGATGAAGACAGATAACGAATTGGGAAGAGTGTTACACGAGCTTGCATCAAGACTACAGGCCCCGGCTGTAACCTTGAAATCTGAAGAACAGCTCCCTTTATTGAGCTTCACCATGAACAAGAAGCAGCATCCACAGGGATGTGAGGCCTTGTGGCTGAGTTCCACCACAGCAGTGTTTTATGTGCAGTAACTAGCATGATAGAGAAGATGATAGGCATCTTGTTTTCAAAATCTAGGTTGAGCAATAACCTGTAGATGTAACTGGCCCCTTTAGTTGCTTCTCTATCCCCCTGAGCCCTCTATTACCTCAGATCCTGCTGGATCAAAAACATCTTCACAATTGTACAAGTAAAAATGTCAATCACAATTAGAGAAAATGGCAGTGAAGGAAGGCAAACCAAAACCAAAACCAAAACCAAAACCAAAGCCTGGAAATATCTATTCTGAAGTAAATGTTTCCTAACTATTGCTATTCCTATTGCCTTAGTCAGTGGCAGCTTTACTGGGAAAGCAAAAAAGAACCAAAATTATTTGGGTTATTTTTGTGGAGCTGGAATTGAATCTAGGACTTTGTACTTGTTAAACAAAGAGCCAACTACTGGGCTATGTAAAATAACTTTTTTTTTTTAACCTGATGCAATTGTGATCTCAAAGACTTACTGCTGAG
Organism: Grammomys surdaster; assembly: GCF_004785775.1. Taxonomy (NCBI): domain Eukaryota; kingdom Metazoa; phylum Chordata; class Mammalia; order Rodentia; family Muridae; genus Grammomys; species Grammomys surdaster. The sequence continues at coordinate 4,038 of NW_021609580.1, read as the reverse complement.
TAAGCTCAATCTTTCTAGCTCTTTCTGAACTCTAGCTGGCTGGTTTAACTCAGCTGTTCTGGCTCAAACTCCTTTCCAAGCTGACTGATTCAAACTGGCTTCTCTCAGTTTCTTACTGAAGTGTTCTGATTGGCCTCAAACTAACTCTAGCAATCTCTTCGATCTTCTGGCTCCTTCTCATTCTTTGGCTCATTCTGTCTTGACCTATGTCGAGTTTGTTCTCACTGCAACCTGTCTGTAATACTGTCCCATTAAAAATCACCTCTGAACTGCCATGAAGTAACTCCATTGCCTGCCTCTAAACTCACTGACTCAACCAAACTACCTGACTAGAATTTAGAGATCTACCTACCTGTTTCCTGAATTCTGGGTTTAAAGGCCTGTACCACCATGCTTGAACCTAAGTTTTTCTTTACCTGAAACTTGCTTTATACCAGGCTGGCCTTGAACTCAGAGAGCTACTTGCCTCTGTCTCCTGGGATTAAAAATGTGTTTGTACTCCAGCTGGATCACACAGACGTAGAATGTCTTTGGATGTGGTCCCTTGCCAGAGCAACTATGTTGCTGGATTAAAATTCCTGTACATGTCTACATCCTAGTTCCCCAAAGTTAAACCAGAGAAAAAGTGATCAGAGTTTTATAATCATCATTCTTCCCCCTCCCCTTGTTATTAATCTGTTTAGAAATCAGAGTTTGGAAATCATTTGAATACAAGAATTGCCCTCAGAAAGAGATGTCTGGAAAGGATTAATTGATGAGGCATCTTTTGTCATATTGCAGCTTTCCCCACCTGTGATTTTCATCTTTTTTTTACCCTATCTGGAACGATAATCAGTAAGTTCACTTGGATCAGAATGTGTCCTCTGTTGAAAGCTTACAAATGTTGCAGAGGTTAAAAAAGCCACCACTCCCTCATAGATAGAATAAGCTCAGTAAACACGGGCTCCAGGTTGACAGGAGCAGTAGTGAGGGGGTAGAGTCTATAGAGGTGGGGGGGTGCAGTGGAGAAAGAAGATGAGACATTCTTTTTAGGTACTAAAAGGAACTCAAGAGGGGGTTCATAGGAGTAATCCTACAGAAGAAGGAGTGGATACTACAAACTTTTTTAAAGGAACAACTTTTTGAGGCCAATCATCACCTAAGGAAGGAGTAGCCCCCCTTTCCTTGCTAATTCATTTCTTATTATCAATCTCCACAACAAGTGAGAAATTTGCTAAAATATTTAGCTTGTTTGATAGAAAAAATAGATTGTGATCTGTAAATAGATTATCTTTCATAGCCCATGAGCAAGCTGATGACTTCATGCATAAAATACATGGCTGTTTCACACACAAACAAGATTACCTCTATAAACATTGTCAGTGAGAGATGTGAGGTTCACACACTTGACAACTGCTCAGAGAACATTAGATATTTATCCAGCTACAGTACTTTTGAAGATGATGAGGTGCTTAAGGAACATTTTAACAAGGATTTTAATTAATCAGTTAGTTAATTAGTTATATAATACTCTGAGTGGGAAATGTCCCATCTTCCATACTTTCAAGTATCATCTGGACACTTGGTCCCAATTGCTTCTACTATTTGGGGAGAGTTAGGAAGTGTAGTTCTGCTTTAGGAAGTACATCATCAGGAGTATGATTTGGGATCGAAAGCCTTACACCATTTCTAGTTCATTTTGTCTGTTCTGTTCTTGAAATTTCAGACATGAGCTCTCAGCTTCCTCTTCCTGCCACCATCCTTGCCATATGTTGTCATGCCTCCTTATTTATCATGATGGACTCTTGTCTGTTTGGAACAATAAGCCCAAAAGCACTGTTTCTTATGTCACGTGAATAGACCATGGCGCTTATCATAGCAATAGAAAAGTCACTAATATAAGTACGAATCCTGAAGTTGTATCTGGAAGGCAGACTGGGTCAAGACCCATTGAAGGTCTTGGGTTTCAGGGTAAGGAGGTGAAACCTACAACCCATACTTATTCATGTACAACTTCCATTTCTATACCATTTATCAATTCTACAACTGGGCCTTTTTATTCATCTTGATTCATTTTACAACATGTTAAACTCAAGTCTAAATCCACAACTCTTCATTTTATTATAGTTATTTCATAAATGTATGCAGTTAAAAATATAACAAAATGAAAGTATTATTTTACACTTCACCTAAAGTGATCATTAGGTAATGAGTTATTCTTTGGAGAAATCATTCAGCAGTCAAGCATTGGCTGGTACTGACATCAGCTTGAGATGGTCCACTTGGAACCAGCCTGCGATAGCTCACTGTGGTGGGTGCCATAAGATCCCCTCTACAGGGCAGAGGGGAGTTCAGAGTGTAGACAAGGTGAAAAGACCTCAGCTACTACCAAAAGTCTTATGTAGCAGTAGGTCAGTCAGCTTTTAGTGGGAAAAAATAATGCTACATGCTTCCTTTTTTATGTATAAAGGCATTTATATTTATTACATTATTTTAATTCCCACAGTAAATAGAGTACTTGTGTTTACCCACATTTTTTGCTGACTTCCTTTTATGACCGTGGAAATTGGAGGCCCTAGGCATTAAGATTCTGCATTTTTACCAGCTATGAGCTGAACCTTGTGACCCTGATATAAAGAGACACATTTGCCACTCATTCTGTTGTTTTTCCAATCTTTTTGTTGTTGTTGTTCTGATTAGATGAAGAACAGATACAATCCTGGCTGTATGGTTCTACACTTCAAATGAAAGAGGCATGCAACATAATTTTGCACATATAAAGCATTATTATGAAATATAACACATGAGGAAAGGTGTTCCTATTGTCGGCTGTCTTGACAAGGAATGCTGTAAATTACATCACCTTCAAGCTCTGTTTTTCTTTCAACGAGTACAGGGAGAGCTTAGGATAATTGGGCACTGTTGCTAACATGATTCTCAAAGGAATTTTAGCTTAGAACATAGGGCAGAGGGCATTCAGGAATGCCAAATAGTCCGGGAGTCTCTCCTTTCCAGGAATCTCAAACTTGAAAACATAAAGAGTCTTTAAAAAATGACTTTACCTTATTCATACTTGCTAGTTAGAATCTATAGCTTGCAGAAAGATGGTCTTGTTTCAAGGTTGTCACTAACTAAGAAATGACACTGGATATGACATTGGACACCAAATATGATGTCACTGAATATTTATTTTCTTTTGTAATGTGGGGCTATTGATAGTGACCCCAGCAAAGTCTATTAAATAAGATAATGTAAAATGTTCTTTGTTAAATGTAAAGTGATATATAAATAATACTACATCAGTTGCAATAAAATATTTTTGAGTGCTTATTGTATTATCTGCATATATCATGATCCCAGTCTCTTAATTTTGATATTTTCACCTCACTTTTCTGGAGGATGAAGCAAGGGCCTAAAGATCCATTCTCAAATCACTTGGCCAGCATTGAAACCATTTCATGGAAGACCAGAGATTTAAAGCACGTGAACAACTCTCAGGCCTGCATAATTTTCATTCCTGGAACAGTGATGTATCAATTGCCCAAGAGGTTCAGACCTTCAAAAATGTATTGATAATCCCTGTGTATTGGAAGATGGTTTTATATGTTTTTAAGATTAAAACATTTAATTATGTACATGCATGTGAGTCTGTGTGTGAGTGTAAGATAGAGCTATAGGTAGTTTTGAGCCGCCCTGTGTAGGTGCTGGGAATCAAACACAGGTCTTCTGCAAGAGCATTATGAATTCTCCACCACTGACTGTATCTCCAGCCCTGAAAGATGTTTTCTAAGAAGCTGTGTTCTTCTCATCCACAGGCAGTGAGGACTTATAACTTCGCACTGGTGTCTTGCCATCCATCTGGAATACAAGTTTAACTGAAGCAAGACTCTGTCACCCTTGCCAATCTCTAGGTCTACAAATGATACAAGCCAGTGGCCAGAGATAGGCTCTTGATTACCAGCCTATGCTCTCAGCTTTCCCAGTTTCCTTTAAAGGGGCCGTTCAGGTATTTGCAGGTGCAATTAAACTAACGTACACCCTGCTCCCTTAAACACTGCT
>NW_021609579.1:0-1058 GCF_004785775.1 Grammomys surdaster | reverse complement strand
CTAAGATATATGATAAACAAATTATGGCATCATCAGCCAAGGTTGTTATCATTTATGGTGAAATGAACTCTACCCTAGAAGTCAGCTTTAGAAGATGGGCATATTTAGGTGTTCAGAGAATCTGGATCACAACCTCACAATGGGATGTCATCACAAATAGAAAAGATTTCAGTCTTGATTTCTTCCATGGGACTCTCACTTTTGCACACCACAACAATGATATTGCTAAATTTAGCAATTTTGTACAAATAATAAACACTTCCAAATATCCAATAGACATTTCTCAGATTATGCAGAAGTGGAATTATTTTAATTGTTCAATCTCTAAGAACAGCAATAGCAAGATGGATCATTTTCTATTCAACAACACAGAGGAATGGTTAGCACTGTACAAATTTGACATGTCCCTGAGTGAAGAAGGTTACAATTTGTATAATGCTGTATATGCTGTGGCCCACACCTACCATGAACTTGTTCTTCAAAAAGTAGAATCTCAGCAAATCAAAGAATCCAAAGGAATATTCAATGACTGTCAACAGGTAAAAATTTTTACATTTCATTATGCTTAGATTTTTCAGTGTGATCTTTTAAGTGGCCCTCAGAAACTCACATATATTTGTTAGAGAATATTCTATCAGTGGAAAGACTTCTACACTTTAAAACTCCCTGTAGTAACCATCCTCATATTTCGATTGAAATCAAATTTCAACCAAACATTGTCAGAAAAGATAAGGAAGGACACTTTATTCTTGTCAAAGGAAAAATCTACCAAGATGAAATTTCAATTCAGAATATCTATGCCCCAAATGCAATGGCACCAACATTCATCAAACAACTTTACTAAAACTCAAAGCACATGTTGCACCTCACACAATAATAGTGGGAGACTTAAACACTGCACTCTCATAAATGGACAGATAGTAAAAACAGAATTAAATAGAGACACAGTGAAACTAAGAGAAGTTATGAAGCAAATGGATTTAACAAATATCTATAGAACATTTCATTATAAAAACAAAAGAATATACCTTCTTCTCAGCAACAGGCCTAGACAGATA
>NW_021609578.1:0-2723 GCF_004785775.1 Grammomys surdaster | reverse complement strand
GTATAGCTACAGCAATCCTGTAGAACTTCTGGTTACATCACCATTCCCAATTTCATGCTCTACTACAGAGCTATAGTAATAAAATAGCATGGTATCAGAATAAAAATAGTCAGGTATATCAATGGAATTGAACTAAAGACCCAAACATAAATCTACCCACCTGTGAACACCTGAATTTTTATTTTTAAAGAATCCAGAAATATGCAATTAAAAAGAAAGCATCTTCAACACATATTGCTGGTCTAACTGTGTGTCTGAATACAGAAGGATATAAATTAATCTATAGTTATTACACCACACTAAACACAAGTCCAAAAAGATAAAAGATCTCAGCATAAAACCAGATACACTGAACCTGATAGGAGAGAAAGTGGGGAACCGCCTTGAACACGTTGGCACAGGAAGCAACCTCCTGAACAGAATATTGATAGCACAGGCACTAAAATTAATATTTAATGAATTTAACAACATGAAACTGAAAAGTATCTGTAAGGCAAAGTACACCTTCACTTGGATAAAGAGGCAGCCTGCAGAATAGGAAAAGACTTTCACCAACTCTACATCTGATAGAGGTCTAATATCCAAAATATGAACAGAAATTGAGATTTCAAGAAGTAACCCAATATAAAAATGAGGTACAGATTTAAACAGAGAACTCTCAATAAGGGAACAATCAATTAAAAATTGTTCAACATCCTCAGCCATCAGAGAAATGCAAATCAAAACTACTTTGTGATTCCATCTTACACCTGTTAGAATAGCTAAGATCAAAAACACAAGTGGCAATTCATGCTGGTAAGAATGTGGAGCAGAGGGAAGACTGTAAACCTGTACAGACGGTATTGAAAACAATATTGTGCTTCCTCAGAAAATTGGGTATGGACCTACCTCAAGATTAGCTATGCCATTCTTCGGAATATACCCAAAAGCTGTTTCATCTTACCATAAAGACACCTGCTTACATAGCAAGTTTACCATAGCAGTGTTTTTTTTTTCATACTAACCATAAAATGGGAACAACCTAGATATCCCTCAAAGGAAGAATGGATTTCTTAAAATGTGATACAAAATAGATTATTTTTTAATGACATCATGAAATTTTTGGACAAATGAGTGAAACTAGAAAAATTATCCTACATAAGGTAACTCAGACACAGAAACACACGTGTGATGTGTGTTCATTTATAAGTGGATATTAGTTGTTAAGTAAATGATAACCAAGCTACAATCTGGAGACTTAGAGAGGTTAGATAAAGAGGAAGGCTCTATGGGAGACACATAGGCCTCCCTAGGAGATAAAAATAAAAGAAAACTTTATGGGTGGACTGGGAACAGCTTAGAATGAGAGTAGGAAGGATTATATGGGGGTGGGGGAAGAGAATATGTAGAGAGACAGCTGGAACTGGGGTTCATTATGGGAGAATGGAAACAGTGCAGTGTAAACTTCCTGGAATCTGTGAGGGTTACCCTTGAGAGGACACATAGTTATGGAGGATACAAAGCCTGAAATGGCCATCTTTTGTAGCCTGGCAAGGCTTCCAGTGGTGAGACTGGGTGGCATTTGGTTGAATTGTTGACTGAAGGTATTCTCTGGGGATTGCTAAACAAACCAAGCTGATGCTAGGACAGAAGGTCACTCTGAAATCTGGCAGTGGGTGCCCATTGCCAAGGACAACATCCATAAAGCTTATTGAAAGTGAAGAGGTCGAGTTGGTGTGAGCATGGAACATTCACTTCTACATTCTAGTCTCTGTGGTGTGAGAAGATACTCTGCACACTACAGAAAAAGAAACCTAAGCACCAACCAATCCAGCCTCAAAATGCTTGGCCTACAATCTGTCCAGTCTACAAGATGTGCTGGGGCCATTGTGGTGCATAAATTAACTTAAAGCAACCACACCATAAGATGGATCCCAAGCAAGCCCAACAATGCCAGGATGGCCAGGAACCAGACACTGGATAACTCAAACACAACTGGAAAAAAAATCAATGAAATAATTCTTTATGGTATTCTGCTATTCTGATTCATAGATCAATGCCTTGTCCAGTCATCATTAGAGAGGTTTCCTCCAGCAGCTGATGGGAGTGGGTATAGATACCCATAGATAGACAAAATGCAGAAAGAGATTCTAAATTAGAGATCTCCATCAGCCTTCTGCTATCAGAAATCAGGAAAATATAGAGACAATCTTTTGTGTGCTGAATACGAGAATCACCTGTCAATAAAATTTGGTGGCCTATTAGCTGAGGCAGAAAATAGGAGGTGACAGTTCTGTTGGGGGGAGAGGAACGATGGCATAGATTAAGGCACATGAAGATTCATCCTGAAATCTGAGGAGACAGACACATGAAACTGAGGAGAGGTAACCAGCCATATGGAACACATAGAATAGAATAAATGGGTTATAAGGTATGAGCTAGATGGGAAATGAACCAAAGCATATGGCCTAGGCATTATTTCATGAATAATTAAATCTCAGGGTCATTATTTCTGGGGAAAAGGGGCCAGATGGAAAAGCTCATGGCTACAAGGAACTTTGGAGAGAAAGATTGTGAAAGTAAGAGGGGATGGAGGATACCAGAAGAACATGACCAACAGAATCAACTAAGCAGGGCTCATCCTGCATGGGTCTATACCAGATCCTCTGCATGTATGGTATGGGCTATTATCTTTATGTTTTTGTGGAACTCATAACAGTAGTAGCAGGTGTGTCTTTAGCTTG
>NW_021609577.1:0-3563 GCF_004785775.1 Grammomys surdaster | reverse complement strand
TCTGCTTCATTATGACTGCGCACATTTCATCCTTTTCCAGAATGCAGCCAGACTTCTGGTAAGATACTGATTTATTTTTTTTTAATATGTAATGATAGAGTTGACCAGTGTGATGGTTTGTATATGCTCTACCCAGGGAGTGCCACTATTAGAGGGCGTGGCCTTGTTGGAGTAGGTGTGTCTCACTGGGGACCTTGGGCTTTAAGACCCTCATCCTAGCTGCCTGGAAGTCAGTCTGCCACTAGCAGCCTTCAGATGAAGATGCAGAACTTTCAGCTCCTCCTGCACCATGCCTGCCTAGATGCTTCCACGCTCCCGCCTTAATGATAATGGACTGAATCTCTGAACCTGTAAGCCAGCCCCAATTCAACGTTGTGCTTATAAGAGTTACCTTGGTCATGGTGTCTGATCACAGCAGTAAAACCCTGACTAAGACAACCAGTGAGCACAGAGGCAATTCTCTTCTTGTGGAACCATTGCCGACAACCGTGATGCTCACTCTGTCCTGGATGTCTCCTACCTGGGATCTCCAGCCAGACAGAGGGCAAGTCCTTCCACCTGCTTTCATCTGCTTTCCACCCCAGCAGAGTCCAGTCCCTTTCTGGTCCTGGTTTAGACTCTTTGACTCTGTTAGGCACATGTGCTCTTTAGTTAATAAATGTTCCTGTTTTTGAAGTGACAGAGAAAGACTGGCCAGAGATTCTGACATCAAAACTGTGAGACAGGGGGTCTTTACCAAACGGCTCTCTTCAAGTTAAGGTTTGTGCAGCACCTTGGCTGGGAAGGAGCAAAGTGGGGACCTGGAGTCTGCCATGAAGGTGGCTGCAGCATCTCATGGGTCCCATCTCCCTGGCACACATTGCCACACCTGGGGACAGTGCACAGAGGGTGGCGACTCACCTAATGAAGAAAGCTTTAAAGGAGAAGGAGATAAAAAAAACACTGAACAGTTAGAAGGAAATACAGAGCCTTGGCCAGGGTGCTCAGTGGTGCAGGAGCTAAGGGTGCAGAAGAGTTGGGTGTCAATGTCAGTGATCCAGTAGTAGAGGTGGTTAAGAGATGGAAGTTGGGGTCCCTACCCCATTTAACTACCCGCTGCTGGGGATAAGGCTGTTGAGTGCAACTGAAATATCCATGTGTTTCCCTGTCCTAAAGATCAGAAGTGATCCAGAGATCTTTTCCACCATCCTTAGAGACAGTAGCCAGGAAGCCATCACTACATGATCCTTGCCTAGGGAGGAAGTCAACGCCCATCCCCGAGTACCTTCAATTTACCCTCCAAAGAAGCCTGATCCACTTTGCTATTGAAAAATTCTATCTCTTGACAAATTCTATCCCCACGTACTAGAGCCCAATTCTCCAAAATCTCTTTTGGAAGACATAATTCTCAAACAGGGGTTCTCAACATCACTAATATCCCTACACTCCCATACACTCAGTAACAACGGGAGCGTATTTTGTTGGAAGACATGTTACATTATGATCCTCGGAGCTCACATTCAGCTGACTTCGGTTCATGGACCAAAAATAGAAACTGGCTTGCACACCCTTCCATTTTTAGGGAAGGTGAAGACATGGATTTCGACACTTGATTTTTTCTTAGCTCTGGGAGCACTGTGGGCTAAACCGCTTGGCCCCGAGGGATTCTTTGCTATTGGCGGCCCTGGGCAGGGTGATAGATTTAAAATTTATTCCTGACATCCAGTTGACATGGGGTTTTTAAAGAGTGTTTAATATTGCACTGGTCGCCACTTCTGCCCTCAAAGAGTTCAGCTGCCACTGGCTTCTGGTTCTTGTTTCTCATTTTGTGGTTTCTTCGACTTCAGCCTCCGTCTATTGTCTGACTTGGGAGCTAGTCTCTAGGCCGGGAAGAGAGGCAGTCAGTGAACAGTGTGGGACACAAGGCAAGCCAAAACGCACCACACCTCACACCAATAGCTTTGTGGAAAAGGTATGCACTGGGGCAGTGGACACAGCATCCTTCCTGCATCCTTGCCTGTGTCCTATCAGTGCCTCCTGGGGTCAGTCAGCAGGCTTGGAAAGCCCTAGGTTTGGAACACACGCAGGCTGATAGTTTGTTTTTCATCCGAGACTTCCTTTTGAGGCAGGCATCTCTTTGAGAAAGGATGACAGGTAGCCTGCATCTCCCCCTCTCTCCCGGATTTTGAGAAGCAGGTAGGATGGGACAACCCCTAGAGGCCCAAACCTATTATGAAATGATACCGCCTGGGGTGTTAGAATATGTTATCAGGATACGAAACTTGCTGTGAATTTGGGAATAAAATGTATATTCTACTCAAACAAACAGCACCTGGAAGGGCGTAGAGAGAACGGGCTGAGTAGGACCTCGCATAAGGACCTTTCATAAAAAGCCGGTTTCTCGCCCCTGCTCTGAAACCTGTAAGCTGCGTGACTTTCAGAAAACGACCTGACTTCTCCGAATCTTTGTTATGCTTCTGTGAAAGGGTAACTATGCCTGCTATCCACCTCCACTACACTCCACCTCAGAAACACTGTGTGTGAATACACATGAGCTCATGTATTCATGAAAATCTCCTGAGTCAGGGGGATTGACCACACCCCACCTTCGCTGCTCACCACTTGACTGTGGAGCCTCCAGGGGTGTATCAGGAGCATGGGCAAGCCTCACTAAGGAAAAGGAGGGGTGTACGGGTCAATACAACATAGCTTTGCTCTGCCTCTCTGCAGCTCCCTCCCTCCAGGACAGGGATGCAGGAAGATAAGTGATGGATGTAGGGTCCAGTCACGGGGAAGGGACTCAATGAACGAGGGGGTCACTGTGCATGGAGGGTGTTGAGGCTGTCAATATCCACACCACCATTAACAAACCACTTATATACGTGCAGTATTGACGATGTGGGCTACACACAGTGACCAGAAATTGCCAGCAAAATCAAGGTGGCCCTTTCTGATTTCAGCATTCAGAAGACGAATCTCTTGTCAGATCGGAAATGTATAAAACAGATTGTAACTGGCACACATAAAGAAAATATATATCATCACAAGGCGTATCTGAAACCCATGTAATAGGCTCAAGAGCATTCTATGGTGTTGGTGTGTATGGTACAGATACAAGACGAGGAACAGGGAGAGAGAAGCAGTGTGTCCAGCTCTGAAGAGGCAGTCAGTGGGAGGCCTTTTATGTCTCAATACAGAACTTATAAGTAATTATTAAAACCTAGAAATCTCAGGAGTGGGAAGACGGCCTGTAAAAGGCTTGTCTCTTAAGCGTGAAGAACTGGCTTCTGCCCTTAGAAATCTCCAACCCTTCACCAAAAAGCTGTGGCAGTGCATGCTCCTAACTCCCATGCTAGGGTGCTAGAAACAGTGATTTCCCCATGGCTGACAAGGCAACCAGCCTGGGCAGCAAAACCCCAGCCAGTAAGGGAGCCTACCTGGAAAACAGGCCTACTGGCTCTTGAAGTATGACCCCTGGGGTTGACCTCTAGCCTCTGCCTACTTGTGCACACCTGTGTTCGTGCAAGAACACACATATGCACTTTCACATACACATGTAGACGCACGAGCACACACACACACAC
>NW_021609576.1:0-7716 GCF_004785775.1 Grammomys surdaster | reverse complement strand
GCTGTCTTCAGACACATCAGAAAAGGGCATCAGATCCCATTACAGATGGTTGTGAGCCACCATGTGGTTGCTAGGAATTAAACTCAGGACCTCTGAAAGAGCAGTCAGTGCTCTTAACTGATGAGCCATCTTTCCAGCCCCCAATGTCTGAGTTCTTACTTTAAAATAATGTTGGGGATAAAGGGAAGCAGGGAGAGGGTATGTTGCCTTGAGTTTGTGCCTGATGAAGCCAGGTGAAGGGTACATGAAGGTGTAGTAGCGTGTGCTTTAGGATTTTGTATATGTTTGACGTTTTCTATAATTCAAAAACATTTCAAGCCTAGCATGGTAGTCCCTGCCTGCAGTCCCAGCTGCTGAAGAGGTTTAGGCCCAAGTCCAGGGCTCTGTTCAATGTAAGCAGTATAGTGAAACTTTGTCTCAAACAAAAAACACTGCGGGGTGTGGGAGAGGGTGGTTTGAATGAGAAATCTTCTCCATGGGCTCTAGTATTTGAAACCTGGGTCTCCAGTGGTTGGTGCTGTTTGGGGAGGTTAAAAGAAGCGTAAGTAGGTAGGAAGAAGGAGTCACCGGAGACAGGCTTTGAGAGTTTACAGCCTTACCCCCACTTACAGTAAGTTCTTTCTCTTTTCTGCTTAGCGGTAGAGGTGTGTTCTCTTGACTCCTGGCTTTGGCAGCTTGCTGCCATATCTCCGCTGCCATTACAGACTGTCCCTCTGGAACTGTGAGCTCAGCTTGTCTTTCTATAAATAAGTTTGGTCAGCTATCCATCCCAGGAACAGAAAATAAGTGTAATGCACTGTGCGAAGCCAAGTGTGAGTTTGGTGGTGCCTTCTGGAGCCTGTATAATATAAACATACAAAGTCCAAAGTGAATACATTTCCAGAATACTGTTAGCCTAAGACAGGACGGATCGGCTCTTGCTGTGTAAATCATCTGCCATTTAAATGGTGCCTGTGCACGTGTGGTACATGCCCATGTGTGCTTGCACATGTTTGTGTTTGAGCATGTGTGTGCATGTGAAGGCCAGTGAGAGACATCAGGCATATTCCTCAATGACTCTTCACCTGATTTTTTAAGACAGGTCTCTCACAGAAATTTGGGCTCACCAATTCATCAAGGCTGGCCGGCTAGCAAGCACCGGGAATTATAGCTGTGGATGCTAGGGACCCAAACTCAGGTCCTTAGTTTACCAACTAAGCCATCTCCCCACCCTCCTTGCTGCCTCTCCCCTGTGACCAGAATGGTTTCAATATGTAGCTTGACTAGGCTGGAACTATGTAAACCAGGCTGGCCTTGAAGTCATTGACATCCACCTGCCTCTGCCTTCCAAGTACTAGGATTACAGGCATGCTTAAGCTACCCCTCCCCCTTTTGAGATTGGGTCTCATGTAGAACAGGATAGCTCCAAACTTGCTATGTAGCTGAGGATAACATCAAATCTTGATTATCTTCCCTCCATTTTCTGAGTGCTGGGATTGAAAGGGAAGTAAAATTCTAGTCCCTCAAATTTGGTTTGTTTGGTTTGGTTTTTGAGACAGGGCTTCTCTGTGTAGCCCTGGCTGTCCTGGAACTCACTCTATAGACCAGGTTGGCCCCTAACTCAGAGATCTGCCTGCCTCTGCCTCCCAAGTGCTGGGATTAAAGGCATGCGCCATCATGCTCGGCTTCCATGTCCAGTTTTATGTCGTGCTGAGAGTTGAGGTTTCATGCACGGTAGACAAGCACTCAACCAATCAAGATTTTCCTTTACCCTCAACCTCTAATACCTAAATTACAGAGTCCAGACTTGGGCTGGTGGGAGACTTGTCTTCATAATAACACAAAATCTGAGAAGCTGTGTCCTGTAAGATCACAGCAGACTCCACGAGGAAGCACGGTGGTTGCTGGGGCTGAGATACTAGTATTGGCAGGGGAGAGGTCAGGATTATGTCTTGGGTAGAATTATCCAAACTGTTTCTAACAAAATAAATGCTTAAGTAACAAAACTTTCTTTTATTACAGCTCTGGAAACTTGGAGCCCTAGGTCAAGCGTGGATAGGCAGGGCCTCTCCTGGCCCTTCCCTCTATGTGTAATCCCTGGTGTCTTTCTGTCCCTGTAAGGATGCTGGCCATACTCGGGCGCCACTTTTATGTTCTCATTTAACCTCAAGTACTTCAGAAGGCCTTATCTCCACACTTATTAAGGGGCAGAGTTTCAAAACATGAATTGTGGAGGGACATCACTCAGACTCTCTCTGAACCTTGACTTCCCCGTCATTGTAAAGAAATTATAATCAAGGCTGGGAGATGGCTCAGTGGTTAAAACACCAGTGAATCTTCTAGAGGGCTCAAGTTCAAATCCAAGTACTCACACGGAGGCTCAAAACTGACCCTTGCAGGGAATCTGACACCTGTAAGTTTATATACGTTAACATAAAAGAAAATTATAATCACAGAAAGCTATTGAAATAACAAATAAAATCTGTATTGTTTGCTATACCTGTCATTGGCTCATTGAGCCAGGTGGTGAGGCAGGACAGTAAAAAGCAGGCCCTCAGGCCGACAGGCCGGCAGGGTTGGGGGTTGGGGTGGAGGTAGGGGGGGGCGTGGGCGTGGGCGTGGGTGGGAGGGCTTCAGTTTAGAGGTCTTGCTGTAGTACTTTGTCTCTCTGACTCAGGTAGTTACTGTGAGGATCCAAAGAGGAAATGATTTGAACTTATTAAAACCATGCACTTTGAAAAGCAGCCCGTTATCAGAAGTATCGTTCTCATGGCCTGCATGACGCAGTCTCGGTTGAGCCTTGCCGCTATTAATTTTGTCACTAAGGGCCACCTCCTCGGTCCCTTCACTCACACCACTTACTACTAAATTAGAAATGATTTGGTTTGGCCTCAAGTGAAAGAAAACCCTTAAATGACAGATACTTAGCAACAGAGAAACTGAACAGCAGTGATCTGCTTTGGAGAATCTTCAGGCGTCAATTCTTCCAGCGACGTCAGATTCCAACTGTAAGGACGATCGGGAAGGGACAGTGTAGGGGAGAAGACCAACAAACCACAAAACAAAGAAAAAGAACAAAGTGAAGGGCTGTGAGCCACAGAGATTTCACATCCGTCCGTCCTGCGGATTCCAGTTTAGTCCATTGGCCACGCTTGCCCGACAAGGGCAGCCAGAAATCATGTCCATTCTGGGTGGCTATGTGCGCCATTAAAATTTTTATTGCCAGGGAAATCGAGAAAAGCAAACATTGCTGGGAACTGGGAGTCTGGACTTCTGCAGGTCCATTAATCAGCCACGATGTTGACTGGGGAAAAAAAAGCTTTAATAGATACAGCTTTATATTAAAGATCTTTTTTTTTTTCAGTGCTGGGGCTCAAACTCAGAATCTTGTATGTGTACACTAGGCAAGTATTCTACCACCGAGACATATCCTTAGCTCTTTAAAGAACAGCTTAGGGCTGCAGAGATGGCTCGGCGGCAAACTGCCTGGTGAGCCGGCATAGAGACATGAATTTGGATCACTGACTCGTGGAGAGGCAGCCAGGCATGCTGGTACATGTAACTCCAGTGCTTTCAGCATTACAGAGAGGGCAGATCATATGGGCTCAGGAGCCAGCCAGGCCCGCCAAAACGAGAGCTGCAGGTTCAGTGAGAGACTCTATCTCAAAAACCAAGGTAGATGGGGCTAAAGAGGTGTCTCAGCAGTTAATCACTCTCGCTATCCTTTCAGAGGACCCTGGTTGAGCTCATAGCATCTACACAGATTAGAACAGTCCAGGATTCAGTTCCAGGTAGTTGACACCCTCTTAGGGACTCCATGGGGACCAGACACACATGTGGGGCACATAAAATAAAAAAAAATACACCTTTTTTGTATCTATCTGTCTATCTATCTATCTATCTATCTATCTATCTATCTATCTATCTATCTATGGTTTTTCAAGACAGGGTTTCTCTGTGTAGTCCTGGCTGTCCTGGAACTCACTCTGTAGACCAGGTTGGCCTCGAACTCAGAAATCCACCTGCCTCTGCCTCCCAAGTGCTGGGATCAAAGGCATGCGCCACCACTTCCTGGCTTGTTTTATTTTTTGAGACAGGTTTTCTCTGTGTAGTTTTGGATGTTCTGGAACTTGATTTGTAGACCAGGCTGGCTTCAAATTCACAGAGATTCACCCATGCCTCCCAAGTGCTAGGATTAAAGGCATGCTCCATCACTGCCCAGCATGAAATAAATAAATCTTAAATACAAATCAAACAAAAACAAAACAAGGGAGAAGGCTAGAAAAATGACTTTCTGCCCAGCCTGATGGTCTGAGTTCAACAATAGACAGGCAGGATTGCTTTCCGTGAGCTATCTTCTGACTTCCACACATGCTAGGACATACATACATATATGTACCCACATCATACACTCTTACAAATAAACAAATGTGATGATGATGATGATGATGGTGGTGGTGGTGGTGGTGGTGGTAGAACCTTAGAGAAAGACACTTGACATTGACTTCTGGTGTCCGTGCATGAGTAAGCATACCTGTACACACATGCAAACAAACACACTACAGACAGATACACAGACCACACAAGATTAGTTCTGGGCTTTCAGAGTTCACAGATTCCCAGATGAATGGAAACAGATAGAGCTGTGTCTGAACCCACGGAAGCACTGCTACAACCTAATGAGAGGGAACTGTCAAGAGTGCCAGCTTTGTTCTAGAGGAAGCCTCCTAAGTCAGTACCTTCTGAATTAACACAGCCTTACATAACCTTGACTAGCCTGGAATTTATCATTAGTTCAGGTTGACATCAAACTCAAAGAAATCCTCCTGCCTCTGCCCCCAAATGCTGAGGTTAAAGGCACGTATCATCAAGCCCAGACAGTATTTAATTTTAATTAATTAATTAATTTTGGGGGTTTTTTTAAACAGGGTTTCTCTGTATAGCCTTGGCTGTCCTGGAACTTACTCTGTAGACCAGGCTGGCCTCGAACTCACAGGGATCTGCCTCCCTCTGTCTCCTGAAAGCTGGGACTAAAGGCATGTGCCATCACTGATCAGCCTTAATTTTGTCTTAAAAACAAAACAACAACTCACCAAAACAAACAAACAAAAAAAAGAGTCTCAGGTAACTTAGCTGGTCTTGAAATCACTATGTAGCTGGACATGGCCTTGAACTTCTGAACTTCTGATCGTTCTCCCTCTACCTTCTGAAAGCTGGAATTAGACAGGTGTGTGCTGCAGGTCCAGTTTATGCAAGGCTCAAAACCCAGAGTTTTGAGTATGCCAGAGAAACACTCGACCAACAGAGCCACGTCTTCAGCCCTCAAGTTAGAAATTTGTACCCATGGGTTTAGAATGGGGCACACTGTGCTGAAAGAGATAGGGGCCACTTAAAGGGGACAGAAAGATAATAAACTCTGAGCCCTTACCTTGAAGCCCACTGAGAGCATACTTCAGCGGCTCTGTGATAAAATGGTAGATTAGGTCCCAAAGCTGGAATGTTTACAGACAAGGGGCCCCATGTGACTAAACCAAGCTAAACACAGCGTGGCTCAGGGCAGTCACATACTCTCCCAACGAAAGCAGGGAAAGCTGTTAACTAGAAAGTCCTTGTCCCATGAAGTGTCATTGGTGAGGCCCCAGAATCAACTGCAATATCAACCTGTCAGAACTAAATCACAGCCTTTGTTCTTTGTTGACCTGAAAATTCCTAATTTTGGAGGCCCCACAGCTGGGGCATGCATTATTGACCTTCCAGTGGACTGCAGGAGAGAAGACCTCTGATGTGAGTTATGGTAACGGTTGCCTAGGTTACGTCTCAGGACTTGAAGGAGAACTTTGAACAACCCTGGCTTTTCACTGTAACCTCCAGATAACATCTGATGGGTAACTAAAGTGACATAAAAAGCTTGGCACGCATCTTTGTGTCATGGCTCTTCCCTTTGCTCCTTAACCCTGTGGTCAAATTCTTCTGAGCTTTACATGCAGACATGAAAATAATTTCAAATGCTGCACCCAAGGGTTGGGGAAAATGTCTCAGTTGGTAAAGTATCTGCTCTATCTATAAACCTGAAGACCTGAATTCAGATCCTCAGAGCCCACATAAAAAGCTGTGTGTGGAGACATGTGCTTGTAACTCCAGCAATGGGGAGATGGGAGGAGGAGATGGGAGAGTCTTTGAAGCCAGGGAGCTTAGCCAATCTCAAAAACATAGATGGAGGAAAGACAAGTGGATTTCAGCCTTGGGTTTTCACACCTGAGCTCACACACATGCATGCAACTTGCCCACATCTACACTAACAAGTACATTATAGCACACACACACAACGCGCGCGCACACACACACACACACACACACATTTTCTCCAAGACTGTAATACATTTTTGTGTGTTTGTTTTTAAGCTAAGATCTCACACCGTAGCCCAGGCTGATCATTAAACTCAGAGTGATGCTCCTGCTTAGCTTCCTGTGAGAACCTGCTTAGTTTCCGTGAACCGCCATGCCCAGCATGCTGCAGGATTAACTTGACCATTGTCCACCGGCCTCGGTCTGTGAACCTCATTCTGCCCCTCAGCCTTATCATTAAGACCCAAGACAAGCACAGGCCAGGATGGTTGTGAAAGATGATGACGTCAACAGGAGGAGACGCTCAACAGTTCCTGAGTCAAGTCATGGCCCTTAGCCTGTAAACCTCAAGGCAGGAATGCGTGCACACACACAAACACCAGGGATGTGGGCAGATACTTGTAATTTCAGCTTATTTGTGAGGCTGGGGCAGCAGACTGAAGTGAACTAGAGACCAGCCTGGGCTACGTATTAGACTTTGTCCCTAGATTAGCATATAAACAAACAAACAAATAGAACAAATAAAGAAAAGGAAAACATGTGCCCAGGACCACCAGACAATTACCAAACTTAGATGTACTTGGAAAAATCAGCAAGCGTCTGCCATTTCCCTGGTCCAGTGAGCAGCTGCCATTATCAATCTCGGCTGTCCTTGCTATTAGAGGTGAGATCCTCTAGGAAGTCCTCCAGCAAGTCCTCCATCTTGGGCCTAAGTCCCAGTAAAGGAGCCTCCCTTACCTGTCTTGGTTGTAATGGGTGGCTTCTTTTATGCCACAAATTCCCGCTGCTAGGTAACAATGCCACCCCTGGCCACAGAAAGAATTCCAGGTTTTGTTTAGTAGGAATGAAGGGATGGAACATGGTGGCAGGGTCTTTATTGTTTGTTTGTTTTCCAGTTGGCACAAAGCAGGGCGGGGCAACCAGCTTTGGGTCAGAGCGTTTGAATAATTTCAGCAGGAATTGGGTTGTAGATGCAATAGCTAACTGGTACCTGACCCTTGGATGACTTAGGGCACATGACACATTGGCTTGGTGTGAGAGTTGGAGAAGAGGCAGGTGGATGTGAGACTTACAGGTTTACACGTGAAAGGCATATTCGGCTAATTCCGAATTTTTAGTGTCTGTGTGTGTGTGTGTGTGTGTGTGTGTGTGTGTGTAGTGCTATGTATATGTACATGTGTGCATATGTATTGGAGTGTGGGCTCATGCATATACAAGGGCATTTAGAGGTCAGAGGTTAAGACTCAGTGTCTTCCTCAGTCAGTCTTTTTTTAATTTTTGAGGCCAGTGTCTTTCACTGAACCTTGAACTCATCATTTCAGCTTGTCAGTAAACTGAGCGATCTGCCTGTCTTTCCCTCGCCAGTGCTGGGATTACGGATATGTGCTACCA
>NW_021609575.1:0-1872 GCF_004785775.1 Grammomys surdaster | reverse complement strand
AGGAAAAAGAAAAAATTTAAGATAAAATATATTTTGCCACTGAATAACCTGTGGGCCTTGGATGATGTGGTCCTTTACAGAAAAAAGGAAAACTGTAGTTCCAAGACCCTTTATCTCGCGTGGCCCACTGGAAATTTTTATGCCATCTTTCGGTAAGACCTACAGTTTGGACCTTTATTCACAATAGGATAGCTATATAATTGAAGGCCAACTAATGCTTCATAATTCACAGTTTAAACCAATTAACCAGAACGTTTGCAAAGTAAGAATTCATTTTATTCTGATTGTATACAGGTTGCCAACTCAAATTTTTCCCTTATATGATGATTCTAGTGTGTTCCCCAATTGGGAAACATCACCTTCAGTGTTCACATGCAGAGATTCCTGATCACAGCATCAGAACCAACCCCTACATATCACTAAGTACCAATATGTCTTCCTGTGATAATATCACTCTTTATTTTACTGACATTAAATAAGATGTGTGTGTGTGTGTGTGTGTGTGTGTTTGTGTGTTTGAGTGTGTAGGTTGAGGGGTATAAGCATAATCCACCTTTCTCATAAAAATGATTGCAACCAGAGAATAGAGTAGGTGAACAGTTAATGTCAGAAACAAGAATGTGCCAGCCTTTGGGCAAGAATGAATCCATACTTATACAGGAAATCAGGTTGAGTTATAGATGTTAGAGCCATGGCAAAAGGGAGAAGAAAATTCTGTGAATGAACGATTTTTCAGCATGGATAATTATTTTCAGGAAGAGGAAACAATGTATACATAATTTACAGATGGAAAAACTATACCTGACATAGGGTTGTGAGCATGGGGAAGTATAATAGTGCATTGGATAAGGGTTGCTGTATGGATAAGAAAAACATTGAACAACAAGATATTGTTGATGACTATAAGACACAGTGAATGTGTCAAATATTAATGAGTTCTAACTGATTCAACATAGAATTTGCAGTTATAAAATGTTAGCACTGTGAGTTCATCTTTAACCATCTTAATTTAGAGTATTTCATGCTAAAGTGGAATAGTGGTGAGCTTATTAATTTGTCCCAGGAGAGTTAATGTGATGACACACAGATGAAGCCCTAGTTTCTAGGATCTCCTGTCTTGTGTGAATAATGGTACATTTCTGTGTGAACATGACCTCACGATCACAGGACACTGCCTTTTTTCTTTCTTTTTTATTTATTTGTTGGTATACAACTTTAATTTTTTAATTCATTTTTATTGGATTTTTTTTTACATTTCAGATGTTATCCCCTTTCCCCATTTCCCTGCCCACTTAGAAAACCCCTATTCCATCCCCCCTCCTCCTGCTTCTATGAGGATGTGCCCCAACCCACCCACCCACTCCCAACTCCCCGCCCTCAAATTCCCCCACAGTCGGGCATCGAGCCTTCACAGAACCAAGGACCTCCTCTCCTACATATGCCAAACTACTAGCTATCCTTTTATATATATGAAACTGAAGCTAGGAGTAATTGCTGGCCCAGCCATAGTCACACAGCTCTTGGAACATGGTCAAGTCTTGACATTCCCAACTAGCTTCCACACTATATTCAACTTCCTGTCATACAAGTGTTCCAGGAAACATGTCTTCCAGAAGGGCCGTCATGTGGGGAATATAATCTACCCATGCTCCCTCCTAGTGGCCTTTGGATTATAATAATTTTTATGAACAATAAGCTTAAAAGTTGTATCATTCTCAAGTCTCTAATCCTGTTTTTCACTTTTAACATTACAGTTCAAAAGAACAGAAAGAGCAATGGTATTATTGTCTCAAAAGGTATTTTACTTGTGATTACACTTTAATTTTGTAACTGATATGGGAATTGCAGTTTGTGCTTTATTTCTTTCTTAAA
>NW_021609574.1:0-6170 GCF_004785775.1 Grammomys surdaster | reverse complement strand
AGAGAGACAGAGAGAGAGATAGAGAGATGGGGGGAATAAAACATAATTTCTTCCTACACAAGCTTTAATCTTTTTGGAACATGCTGTGACTTCTTCAATTACCAGGAAGAGAAGTAGGTCTCATAGCAAGGTAATACCCAGGAGGGACATTTTTCTCTTCAGAAACTAATGAAGGCATTTACCTCCTTGAGGAGCAGTGGCGTGAATAGAACTATCATTGCAGGGAATTTTTACAGCATTTATGTTCTATTCTGAGCACAGATGGTTTTCAGTGTTGATATTACAGTGATGATCCCCCACAAAGGCATGTTTTTGTGTTTTTTCATATCTTCTCAAGTCACCACCCTAGTGATGTTCTCTATAGCTCTCCAGTTCAAAAGCCACTGACTCTACAGAGCACCTCATAATATTCAGGGTATAAGTTAAGTTTCTATGAATTTAGAAGGTTCTAGAACATCAATGAGCTAAAATATAGGGGTTTTTTTTCTCTTCTCATTGTCTTAAAAAGACAAGTAAATGCCATAAGCCATGTGCTCCCACTCTGTCGATGGTCCACCCTGGGGCATAGCCATTGTGAGGCTGCATACCGAGGACTCCAAGTCCAGTTCTCTGCCAAGCTGCTCTGTAAACTAGGCAAGGCTGTCAAGAACACATCATATTAGATATTAGAATACCTGTAGTGTGTGACAAGCAGGCTTGCTGAAAAAGAAGCCTCCTTTCTACTTCCTTCTACAACAAGGAGTGAAGTGTCCCAAAAATTACTCTCTCATTATGGAAAGAGAGTGGCAGGTAGTAGAGTATTCATCTAATCCTTCAAAGCTTTATGAATATGCCAGCCAGTGGCCTGAATGGTGAGCTCACTGGCTCTCATTGCTCTGGGCTTTCTGGCTAGCTGACTCACTCTGTATCACCACAGACCTTTAACTGGGTGTGTCTTGTCCCTGGTGTTTCCTGTATCTATGCAGAAGGTCCAGCCCAGGATGCCCAGACCAGCATGAATATAGCAGAGCGGTTGTGCATTTCAAAGGGAGAGGTTCCCTTTAAGCCTTGGATCAGTTACCAGCCCCCATCCCACATCCTCTAAGTTCAGGTTCTACATTTCTTCCCCTCCTCTAGCCACCTCCTTTTTTTTAAAGTAACCATATTTGGGGGAGTGGGGTGATACAGCTTTCCTCTTTAGCCATTTTGTTACACCCTTGGGAGAAATAAGAAGCCATGAAGAATGGGACACCAGGGCTTTATCCCTTCCCATCTAGGCATAATATAGACAGGAAAAGGCACACATATGTTTGAATGTATGAAACACATCTGTTTACTGAAAAGCCATAGTTCAGATTTGATATTAACATGCATGATTTGGCATTTTAATATGCTTTTCTGTGTTCTCCAACGTATCCACCATAGATGTCCATTTCCCTTGTAATTAGGCAGAGCTGTCATTCAAAATAAAACTTATCAATTAAGGAGTAGTTTGGCACAGATAAGTTTTCTGTTCTCCATTACTGAGTCCATATGGAATTATTTTTCACACTGTTGTATAACTTTGTACAATACAACATATCTACTCACTCCAGACAGAACATTAATAACAGACCAATTCCATCTAGGTCTAGCTTGATGGATGAGAGTTTATGGGAATCACGTACAGCAGCATGTGTGAGGGGATTCCCTGCAGGAACATGAAAAACTCTCAAGAAGCTACAACACTCAAGAGCCCACCCCCAGCATGAGTGACAACTCATAAAAGCTCCACCCCTGGAGTTCTCTGCACTACTCCACAGGCAGTTCCACTGAAAAGTCCCAGAGCTTGGGGAGGAGCTTTGTTGGTCCTTTAAGTTGTATGAGCCTCTGACCTCCCTCCCAGAGGAATATTTCCATCCAGAAGCCATAGCACACAACACCCAGCAACTGAGAGTCTTTCTGCCCACACCAGCTATGCTACAACATGCACCGTCTCCTATGAGCCTACAGAGTGATTACAACTCTTTCCTGTCTGTATGGGAGAAAACCAAGGCTGGCTTTTACTGTCCTTTCCAGGTCACTGGTTGAGATGTAAAAGAGCAGCTGAACTTCAGAATAATCATTTCAAATATTTAGTGCTTACTATGGACCAAGAGCTCCTCTAAAAGTTTGCATATCTTAATTCATCTAACAGTGTTGACAAGTTACAGCCAGAGACTGTCCCTGAGGCTTGAAGCAGAAGAGGCAGATAAAGCATATTAACCAAAGACACAGAATGTGCAGTGGCCCTTAACAGGGTGACCGGAACCCTCTGATGACCTTATCACATCTATCTAAAGGACACATAGCACCAGAGTTAAATGCTTGAGAGAAATGCAAGAATTATGGCGACCTTGTTTGCTCACTCTGTGTGTTGAAATGGTAATGGAGTAAGAGCGGTCAGTATGAAAATCTTCCACCACCACCAAAGCCATTGACCAGACCAAATGTCCGCCTGACACTTTAAAATGTCTATTATCACGACATCATCATCTACGAAAACAGGTGACTATCTCTTCCTTTAGCTTTCACACTAACTTTGCTTTGAATTCATACAACCTTACCAGCACAAACCAATTCATACCCACACACTGTCCAGATGGTTTCAAATTATTCTAAATACTCCAAGCTTGAACCTAGAAATTCTTACTAGAGTTCTCTGGAAAACTGAGAGATGGTACCAACCTTCTGAAGTACTTTGTGTTTAATGCTTTCAGAGGAAATCTCATCCAAGGTCATATCAGCTGGTTCTAAAAAAAAAAGTTCCTACCTCTAGTTGTAATCTCCCAGTAGTTCCACTAAAGGGAAAGTGTGCAAGCTTTGATTTTCCAGAGACTCAAGAGTTAAAAATGCCTTGGTGGATCATCTCCTCTAGGAATCTCTCCCCTAAAAACCACCACAGTCCGTACTCTAGGGTGCTTCATGCCCTTCCCATGAACTTCTAAACTAGGCCCCATCCCTCACTACACCTAAGGGCAAATATCAGGCTAAGAATCTCTGTTTTTAGAAAGCAGAGAGCAGCAGGTCACACGCCTGAGCTTCTAGCAAGGAATGCAATGCTTTCAGCCCAGACAGCCCGTGGCAACCTCAGTGACAGATAGAAGCCATCACAGGCCACAGAGGAGCCCTGCCTTGTATGTGTGCAGAATATCATCAGGGTAGCACACAGTTGGAACTTACAGAGATTGCTTGGTAACCGCAGTGCTTCTGAAGGATTCCATGACTCCCTTTCAGTTATACACCTTTGTTTACCTTCTAAAGGGTTCAAGCATCGAGCAGCTCTGCTACTGTGTAAATGCGTGAAAAGAATCACAGTTAGAGCCTCACAGAAGAGGAGTATGGGCAGAAACAATGGGATGGCTTTCTAGTTCTGGTTGGTGGCTTTTGCTTTGTTTTAAGACAGAGTCTTGCCATGTAACCCAGGCTGCCCAGAAACATAGGACAATCGTCTTGACTCCGATTCCCAACGCTGGGATCATAGCCACAGGCTTCGTGCCCTTTGACAGGCGTTTAATTCAGAGTTCTCTCCTCAGTTTGGAACCTATAAGAAATCACATGATCTAAAGATGGTGGAATCCAGTAATCCCATCCTTTCTTAGGTAAAAGTGGTTCTGACAGATAAACCCTAGGCTCTAGACCTACCCTTTCATGTCCATGCTTCTACAGTAACAACTTCTGTGTTTCAAGTTATCTCTGACCAACTGTTTGGCATGCAGAGAACTCAGGTTTTGCATTGTTGGTTCTCCTTGAGTTCATGGATCCTGTGAATGCATTGAGTGGCCAGTAGATGCCTGGTATTGTGCCAGCACCTGAGACATAATTATCAGTGCAGGGACGGGAAAGATGGCTCAACAGCTTAAAAGCACTGGTTGCTCTTGCAGAAAGCCAGGGTTGAACTAACAGCATATACCTGGCAGCTCAGAACCATCTCTAAGTCTAGCTTCAAGGGATCTGACATCCTGTCCAAGTCACTGCAGGCAGCAGGCATACACATGGTGTACATGGCCTACACGCAGGCAAACATTCATACTCATAAAATAATAATAAATGCACCATCTCTTAAAAATCAGTGTAAAGAGCTCACAGATGTGTAGGAGGTAAACAAGCCCATCAGGAGCACAAAGTGAGACAAACGGATTCTGATGAGGTACTAGAAGGCTTTAAAAGAACCAAGGTCCCCAACCCAACCAGGGCTGGTTAAGATACAAATGACACAAATGACGGGGAAGGGACATATAGAGTGGAGGAACCAGCACCAACAAAGCTCAAAGGCATATGTGGGTGAACTGCCAGGAATGCAGAAGACAGCCTTGTGACTGCAGCAAAGGTGGGAGCAGGGGAAACCAGAGCCAGGAAAAGAAAGCTGCTAACTCCTCCCACTTAGGATTCCAGACTTTACTTTGAGCCATCAGGTGATTTGAAGCAGGGAAACGGTGATTGGATTGATGTTGGAGAAAGACTGCTCTCTCGACAGTGTGGAGAAGAGACGAGCAGGAAGGAGCTGGAGTGGGAGCCAAAGTAAAATCAGGGCATCTGCAGTCGTAGCCACCTTCCTTCGGGGATCTGAAAATGTATCTCAAATGGAGTCTTCAGATTTCCATGCAAGGATAACAACCTACTGAAAACTGTAGCATCTGTAACCACCAATTAATACTCCGTTACTGGAAGCATCCAGGGCCAAGTGTGTTACCGTTTCAAACAAAGAGGTTGCCATTGATACAGGGGACAGGGCAGGGAACTCATTGATGGCAGTTGCTCAAGGTTGCAGTCATAACATCCAAACAGCAGTGCTTGCTGTTTAATCAGAATGAATACTCTTCGTTTTATGTTAGGAATTACACTCCCCCTCCTCTCAAAGTGCCCCCACAATGCTGCTATTCTTGGTGATTTTGCTGACCCACATGAGATGGATTTCCAGTTCAAGTACTTAAAGATCACCCTGCCTGCCCTATTTGTCTTCCCTTTCTGTATTTAGGCAATTAGAATTAATCAGTGATAACTTAGAAATATCGTGCTTTCTCCTTCCACCTTCCTGTAATATGTATTTGCAATCATCTCTGTGGCTATGTTTCTACACGCGTGCCTACAGTTTTCAGGAAGTGGTGACACTCATGCTCCTTTATGTCCTTGTATCTCTTTCTGGGAAACCCCCTCTATTGGTCAAGGCTCTCCAGAGAAACAGAATCCTTTGTCTACATGCAAACACATAAGACATCATATGAGACTCAGCTCATGAGATAGTAGAGGATAGGAAGTCCCACAGCTTTGTCATCATAGCTAGACACACTGCACACCCATCGGTATGATGCAGTTCAAGTCTAATGGTTTAAGATCTATGGGAATCAACAGTCTACATCCCAGAGGCTAGAGATCCAAAGGTAAGACTACTATTTCTTGAGAGAGGGAAGATGACTTCTGACTTCTCCAGTTCAGTTAGAGCACATTCAACCATTTTCCGAATTGCAACAAAAGATGACTATCCCAACTCAAGCTCTTTAGGTGCTACCTTCCTAGGTACAAGATTCACCCTCACAGGTATCCTAGCAACAGTATCTGAGCATCCCTTGGCTAAGACAAGTGGTGTATGTTAACCATCCCAGCCCTGACTCTCCCCTCCCTTGCTGGGGATTAAAGTGGTTTGACTGCAGTGCCCCTGCTAGCTGCTGCCAGCTTGAAAAGGAAAAGCTGATCAATTACAGTCAACCTAAGATTGCCAGTGACACTGGGACAGAAACAGTCTCTCCTCTGGGAGAGCTGTGTGGTACCTGAGAGGGAAGATCATTTGTGAAAGGATAAAATTCAGAGGTGAGGTAAAGGGAGCTATGCAACATCTCTTGAGTACTTGGACTTGAACATCCAATGGTAACCTCTGACCTCATGGATCAGTACCCTTGCTTTGTCCCCTGAGCAAGGGATGGTTTCCATTCCAGGCAGCAGCATTTCTGAGTCTCAGAATCTAGAACCTATGAGAAGGGAAGGAGAAAACTCACACAATTATTCTTGGACTTAAGAGTCATTAGTCTGGCCACAGTCCTTCTCGAAGGGCATGACCTTTCCCCAAACCGTTGTCAAGATCTCAACATCTTTACTACTCATCCATTCACACCTGCTACTACTCCCTGTTCTCAATGGAATATAAGAATGATGATGATGATGATGATGATGATGAT
>NW_021609573.1:0-7066 GCF_004785775.1 Grammomys surdaster | reverse complement strand
TATATATATATATATATATATATATGTGTGTGTGTGTGTGTGTGTGTGTGTGTGTGTGTGTGTGTGTCTGTGTGTGTGTGTAAGTATGTACGTATGTATTGTATGAAATGAGGCAGACCTCAGCAGGGTCATATGGCTTTATCAGCCTTGAAACTGGGGCTGGATATTGTGGAAGGAGAAGGACTTTATCCCATTAAAGGAATAATTATCCCTTCCATCTGTTTAGCATGCCTTAAGATGAGACGACGTTTCCTAGGAGTAGCCTCTATCTGGTGATAACAAGTCCAGTTGTACTAACTCTTATATTTTTGGTAACTTAGAATGTTAGGTCTCTCCCCAAGGCCAGAGGTAGGTTCTGTTCTTTGACCAGAGGGAGTAGCTCTCTCTTACTGGTCTAAGAACATCAGCACCTGGATCAAGGCTATGCTAAGGTCATCACCACACTATTACCACCATCATTACCCAAAGGAACCAAAAGAAAAATGCTAATCATATCCTCTCCTCACTTAAACAAAAATCTTAAGTCTTCCACTAGGAATTATGCAACAGTATAATTAAACTATAGTATGTGATTAATTAATAATTAATAACAGAATAATTAGACTATAGTATGCTCTGAAAATGACGAGAAGCATGGGTAAATAAATCCCTCTTGGATTAACTTTGAGAGTTTACCTGGGAAGATCATTACAGTTAGGTAATATATTTATTCAATTAAATTGTAAAACAAAAAGAATCCTCATAGTACACGGGCCTTAAGCACCTAACTACTAGTTTGGGCAATATTTTTAGATGCTTTATCAAGTTTTAGAGTCTCCCAGTGGTTACTGTCTTTTCTCTGTAGAACACTCTGGAAATGTTTCCAGTGGAAATACCTAATATGTAGCAGGACCGAGTGAGTCTCAGATGTGTGGTCTTGCACCAGAAACACAGAAATGAACTACAGGAAGAATCTGGCAGTGCAAGGAGACACCAGGAGACCAGGGTTTTGGGAACGTATTCTCCTACTGGCTGAGGAAACAGTGCTGGAGAACATTTGCCCCTCTGCACCTCCACTATTTGTGGATATTTGTGCTTAGCTCTTCAACAGCCCCAGAGGAGCTTGTGGTAAAACTGTTAGGATCATTTGTTACTCAGAAGCAATGAAAGGAATGATGGTTTCCCAGCTGGAGCTGCCGTCCTTGGCTTTGCTTGTGCATTGTTTTTTTGTGTGCACACTCACTGCACAGAGGTTTCTTTGGCTAGGGCAGGTCACCTTTCATCTTGGCCTATGTGAATTACATTCTTTCACACAAAGAGCAACCATTACAGCTATCAGGATTTTCTAACAGCTCTGGCAGGCCAGCAGCTTTTGGCAGGTGCGTTGTGTGTGTATATGTAGTCGTTTAGACACAGTAGCAGGCTTATCACAGCACTAGGTGGATGAGGGTAGGACGGCCTGTGCTCCATCATTTTCTTGATCAAGTGATTCTCAGGGAGTCACTTCCAAGGGAGTGGGATCAGGCATCTGGGGTTGTGCTTTCTTCCAAGAAATCCTCAGCTAGTATAGACAAAAGCCAACTTATCATCGTGGTTGGTTCTTGAGAAGACCGGTGTTTTATTCAGAGGGCAAAGAACTGAAACACAGAGAGGAGATAATCTCCTGAAGGCATAGGGCTCTTGTACCAGACAGGAACAAAAATTCCCACGAGCCACCTCTTTGGAGACAGACTTCTACTTCGACTTGGGTCCAGTAAGGCTAATTTTGACTCTTTGAGTCCTCTGTCCCACTTTTTACAATGAGAGGAAGCAGTCCCCACTTTAGCCTGCTTCCTGGTGGTCCCCTGAGAACCTTTTCTGAGTGAGTCTTCTGTGGAGCACAGTGTAGGCATTTGATGAGTGAGTTGTGAGTCAGGCCAGTGTGGTGGTGTCAAGGTTGCACTGCTCTCTGAAAGTAAGCTGCCTTCTCTGTGAGACTGAACTTCTTTAAGAGTTCAGTGCTGAAGACAGGACAGGGTTCCTCCTAAATGGGAGAGTACAGAAAGTGTTTCAATGCTAAAACAAAACCATAACGTTGTAGCTGGGGAGGTGAGTCAGTAGGTGTGAGCACTTACTGTGCTAGCCTGCAGGCCCAAGTTCAGTTTTCCGGCACACACATAAAAAGCCAGGGCTGGCTCAATTTGTCTGTAACCAGTGATGGGTCAGGGCAGGGTGGGCAGAGACAGGAGGATCACCAGGCCTCGTTGGCCATCTGCTTAACCAAACCCCAGCAAGATCCAGGTTCTGTGAGAGATCCTGTCTCAAAGGAAGAAATCACAGAAAGATATAACACTCAATGCGTTCCTCTGGCTGCCATGTGTATACACAGGTATGCATACACAGACGTGCACACTTGTACACACACCTGTCCACATAGTGCATACATAAAGCACACACCCACCCACCCACACATGCACACACACCCCTATACATGTTTGTACAGTGGAAACAATATACAAACTAGATGATAGTAGTTGACCAACCTCTATTTCTTTTCTTTCTCTATTGCTCATTTCCTTGAGAATTTACTGACGCTAAGATTCTTTCTTCATTCCCTTTGCTCTCTCCCAATCTTGTCTAAGACCTTTCCTAAAAACATTGTTATGGTTACATCCAATGGCATTCTCTTTCTGTTCATTCTTTAGGAAAATTGTAGACTCTGATAGTTTCCATCTCTTCTTTATTACAATTATATAGTTGGATTGCTCAAAAAAAAAAAAAACCTGATAAAACCCACATACACTCTATATGCAGCGACAGATCAAACTATTTCCTGATGTGTACAAAAAGTCGATTAACTTACCTTCCCATCTGACCCCAACCTACCCCAGTTATCCACATTAGTGATTAGATGTGTATTTTACATGCTTCTATTTGTGCTTATTCAAGAAGAATTAACTGTTTGTGCGTAAATATGGGTCCCTTTCCTTGTGCTTTACAGAAAAAGAGCCAATGTAAATGCAATTAAGTATTACTTTGCAATTTGTGTTATGCTTTAAAATTATAGTGTACCCCTTACTTTTAACAGACACACACTATTTCATACTGTGTGGTTTATTCAATCATTTTCTTTACTGCATCCATTTTTAAAATTCTTTTCCCATATCACAAGTATTTTGAAGTATATTGCAACTTGTATTTTTATGTAATAGATTTTCAAGGTGGTGTTGTCACTGGGCCAAGAATATGTGTATTTTAAAATACACATACAACTGTTAGAAAAATTGTGCCAATTCTGTGTGTACGCTCATCACCTGCAGTATGTGGATGAGCTTCTGCCATGTCCTATACACCATGGGTAGGGTCACTATTCCAAACAGGTCATACTTTCATTTTTATTCTCTTAATTACAGGAATTCTCTTAATTCTCTTAATTTTATTCTCTTATGTATACATGCCATGATATGTTTGTGGAGGTCACAGGACAACCTCAGCTGCTAGTCCTTACCTGTCATTTTGAGACATCATCTTCTGTTTGGCTGCTGCATACAATATTAACCTTGTATGTGGATGAGTGCATATATGTACTTGTTCATGTGTGCATGTGCATACATATGTGGGTACATACATGTACTTGTGGAGGCCAAAGACTGATGTTGTATCTCAGTCATTTTTGACCTTGTATTTTGAGACAGGGTTGCTCAGTGAACCTGATCATTGATTTGGTGACCAACTGGCCAGCAAGCCTAGGGGATTCTGCATGCCTCTGCCTCCATTACAGGGGCACCCTGCCACACCCAGATTTTATATAGTCTTGCCTACCTTAAGGCAGTATATCTTGTTTCACTGCTTCATTCCACAGGCCAACTGGACTGTGAGCTTCTGGTGATTTCCCCATCTCTGACTTCCATCTTGCTGCTGCCATCTCCAGCCAGGTTTACATGGGTTCTGAGGATCTGATTTCAGGTCCCCATCCTGGTGCAGCAAGACCTTTACCCACTGAGCCACTTCCTCATCTTCTATGGCAGTTTTCTGTCATACTGATAAGAATTGATCTATCATTTATAGTTCACGTGTATTCTTGTCTGGATG
The DNA here is from genome assembly GCF_004785775.1 of Grammomys surdaster. Taxonomy (NCBI): domain Eukaryota; kingdom Metazoa; phylum Chordata; class Mammalia; order Rodentia; family Muridae; genus Grammomys; species Grammomys surdaster. The sequence goes on along the minus strand of NW_021609573.1, from coordinate 3,016 downwards.
TTTGTGTCTTTGTAAAATTCCTGTGTTAAAAGGTAAGCCCAAGGCACCTGTAGGGGCCCAAGGCAGAAGAGGGGGCACACAGGTGGCTGTTGATGAGGCTGCACTGTTATAAATGAGAGCTGCTCATTCTAAGAGGCTTTGGGGAGCTTGTTCACCTACTCACTAGACACTTAGTCTGGCACCTGAGCCTCCTGAACCATGAGCAGTGAGGGTCTGAGATTTGTAACTGCTCCGTCTAAAGGCATTTCACTCTAACGACGCACGTGGGTGAAGGCGGGTGTCTCTCTTAGCATGCTGATTGCCATCTGCTCTTATTCTGGCACGTCTACCTCCAGAGACTTTTTAAGTCACCTGCTCTCTTCTCCGACACTTTCACTGCTGCCATGGCTGCCGACCCCAGTCTCTCTCTATTCTTTCTCCTCCTTACACCATCCTACTGTCTCTCAATAACTTGTCCCTAGTTCTTTTGTCCTTTATTTTACTGGTGTAGCATGAGCTGTGCCCTCTTGGCCTTTGGTTTTCCTCTCTTAGAGTGGAGAGCACTTTCCAGCTGTCTGTCATTCTGTCTGTATCTGTCTTAGACTCCAGCATCACCTTCAGCCAGAGGAGTTCAGCGACCAGTCAGCCATCTTTGTCACCTCAATGACAACACAGACAACTAAACTGATTTTCACCCTTCCAATCCGTTCTCCCCACCAACTTCTCTGACTTACTCAACATCCTTCGTTTCCTTCCACCAGCCCTTTAGTGTCTGGCTCATCCTTACCTCATAATGTCAGGCACAATCTGAGTCTGGTCAAGACCCATCTTTTCCTCTTACTCCCCAGTGCTTTGATCTGCCACCCATCTTTTTGTGAGGAACAACTGTAAATCCCTTTATTTTCATACACTTTTAAGATTTAAATCTACATTCCACATATGAGAGCAGACAATGACCATTTCTATTTCTGAGTCTGGCTTGTTTAACTTCCTGGAATTGATGCGATTCACTCTTCATAACGGATGAATACAACTCTGCTGTGTCTCTCTCTCTCCTTTTACTTTTTTATCCATTCAGAGGCAGTTAGGCTGTCTTTGTACCTCGGCCATTGTGACAGGTGTCATAACAGGCATGGGTATGCAGGTATCCTTACTGTTGACTTAGTGTGTGTTAAAGATGACTTTAACAGCTAGGCCAGGCTTGGAGAGTGGAGGCCTCAGACAGTGTGTGTGGCACTCTTAGGGGTGAGTGAAGTGTTCTGAGGATATCACAAGGAACAGTTGAGTTCATAAGGGGTAGAGACTTATGCTTCCTAGGCCAGACTGGTTTCTGAGCACTCTTCCTGTGTTTCCACCTGATGGCAGGAAAGACATGTCAGGGGTTGCTTGTTAGGATGAAGGGGACAAAGCAGGGATCCCTGGGAACAATATGTTCGTATCCAGTGGTGACAGAAAAAATGCAGATGGTTGAGCTCTGAGGGCAGGTCCAGGGTTGGGGGAGCCAGGTACTTGGGAGGGAGACTGTGTAGGGTCGTGGTGGAACATGCAGGCAGCACAGACTTCCACAGCCTGCTGGCTGAGTAACGTTTAGCATTTCCTGGATAACTATGCAAACCTGTCCCTTCCTCTGTAGACAGCAGGAAGAATGAACCCATTTCACATAATTCCGGGGAGATTCAAAGAACTGTGAAGCACAGTGCTGTGGGTGGAAAGGCAACAGTGTTAGCATGTTGTAAACACTAGCCAGCATAGCTACAGTGATGTTGAGCCTGCTTCCATGCAGGATGCTGGCTGTGGAGGCTCATTTTACTGTGTGAAGGAAGATGGCATCCTCTCCTCTTCACTCTAAGAATCATGCTAACCTCCCGTTTTGTCTCTTACATCTAGATTTTCTGATCTTTTAACACTGTGTCACACCCTCTCGCCACGACCTTTCCATTTTTATTAGGACCTAGGGTTTCTTCTGCCTGTAAAGCTCACATTTTAGCCCTCTGGTTCGTTTCGCTCAGGCTGGTTCTCGTAGTGTTCTCGTGACAGCGTCAGCTTTCTTAAGAATGAATAGGGCTGGGAGATGCTGCAGTGGCCCCAGCTTGCTGAGTAAGCTCATGACTCAAGGTAGGATTTCCGGAACCCATATACAGTCTGGTACAGCATGGTCTGCGATCCCCTCATTTCTATGGGAATATGAGAAATGGAGACAGGAAACCCCTGGAATTCAGACTAGTTAGGCTATTACAGATGTTGGTGAACAATGAGAAACACATCGTCTCAAAAGATGTGGAAGCAAAGGACCAACACCCAAGGCCGCCTTCTGTTGTCTGCACACTTGCTGTGCCATGTGTCCTCCCTTTCGCACGAAGACGAGGTGACAAGGGCTGTGTCTACATCTGCCTCCTTTTACGCTGTTGGTTGTTGTACTAGCTGTGACCATTTTCTACTATAAATTGTTCTCTTCAGCAATTAAAACACTTTTCTGTCGCACATGTATGACTGTCCCTGTCTTCTCTGATGTACCCAGTTAGTGTAAAATCGTTTTTAGGATCACAAAACCATCAGTTCCTGACCTTTGTTGGCCGCACCTCCTCCCATGGTAAATCAGCTTGGCTCTGAACTTCGGTGTGACTGACTACCAGGTCTGTTTCTGTCTCTGTGATGCACTTATCAAGTTCCTCCTACCTGGAAGACCCTTTATCCAGGAGTTCAGTTAGGAGATACTAGCTTCTTCTACAGGGTCAGTGTGTGTTGTTGACATGGGTATTGCCCGGTCAAAGACCCTCAAACTCATTGGAGTGGAAAAGCTCCAGTCTCATCAGAGTGAGGCTCGGAAGGAGGGCAAAACTTTTCTCAGGTCTGAGGTTGAGAGTGTTGATAGAAAATCTTCACCACAGCCCCTCCCCCCTTGATGGCCCGAAGACGGCTCTCCTACTGAGACTGTTCTAGTGTTGGCTAAGCCTAGGTCCTTGTTCAGCTGTATGCAACCACCCTTCCTGCCTCCCTCCCTCTCTCTCTCCCTCCCTCCCTCCCTCCCTCCCTCCCT
>NW_021609572.1:0-5714 GCF_004785775.1 Grammomys surdaster | reverse complement strand
CCTCCCCACACTCAGCCCTCCCCTCTCACCCTGCCCTTTCCTCCCCACACTCAGCCCTCCCCTCTCACCCTGCCCTTCCCTCCCCACACTCAGCCCTTCCCCTTTCCTGGTAGTCCACTTCTGTTTTCAGATTGCCATCTTCTACTTAGTGCTCTGAGACAGGGTCTACTATAATGATTACAAACTCACAATCCTCTTGCCTCAGTCTCCCAGGGGCTTGGATTGTAGATCAAGAAAACACACACTACTGTCTTTTCTGACTTTAACATGATAGTGTTACAGACTTGGGGATTTGTAGTTACAGTTGTGGAATTTTTGGTCTCTTTTCTTTTATACTCAGAAGTAGTATAAGAATATGTCTTTGTTTTAATCCCAAGTGTGGGATATGGGGCTGCTTCAGATTGTTCACAGCAGCTATGATTTGCCTCATGCTCTAGCAGGGGTGTGATTTTGCCAGCGGCAGATAGTTTCTGGGATTGTGTGACGTTTGGAATTCTGGGGGCTTTTAGAGGGTATATAAATTCGAGGGCCCTGAGAGGTGGGGTTGTTGGTTGGTTGCTGTTGGTGGCTGCTGGCCACAGTTTGTTAAGTAGTCATGCACATAGAAGAAGAAAGAAGAAATTAGATATCCTGATGGCAAAGATCAAACTTTCCCCAAGGAACTTGCCCCTAATCAGCAGGAAGTAGTGTAATGATACATTGTCCCCCTCCCCTTTTTTTTCTATTCTTCTTTCTCTCCTACCTAGTGTTAGGCAGTTGAAAGAGTGAAAAGGGTATAGAGAATGGTAGAAGAAAGAAGAACCCACAAAGTAGCCAAAGTACAAGTAGAAGGGGTTTTATAAGAAAGTAGGCTGAGCAAGCCCTGAAGAGCGAGCCAGTAAGCAGCACTCCTCCATGGCCTCTGCAGCAGCTCCTGCCTCCAGGTTCCTGCCGTGCTTGAGTTTATCCTGAGGATAAACCACTATATGGAACTGTAAGTTAAATAAATTCTTTCTTCCCCCCATGTTGTTTTTGGACATGATATTTCATTGCAGTAATAATACCCTAACTAGGACAGAGGGCACTGCCATGATAGGTCTATGGAAGTCACATGACAACTCTGTGGAGTTGGTTCTCTACTTCTACCTTTTATGGGTCCTGGGAATCAAACTCAAGTCACCAGGCTTTCAGTCAAGCATCTTTACCTGCTAAGCTGTCCCAGTGCATCTTGCCTTCTTCTGTATGCCGCTGAGTTCATTGCCTTCAGGTATACAGGAGATAAAGAACCTGTTCTGTATGCAAGGTAAGCTCTAAAAATCTGCCACTTGACAAACACCTAGAGCTAACAGAACAGTATTATGCACTTTAAAATACAGGAAGAGGATGCCTGTTCTCTGTGGTGTGGTGAGTGCATATGGTATGTTTAGACAGGTTGTAGAGACAGTAGGACAGGACATGCGTGTCTCCAAACTGTAGGTGCACACATTATGTATACGGTGTTTGCTGAATGTTGATTATACCCCAGTAAAACTAAAGGCAGTGGGGACTGAGACTATGAAGGGTGGTCCAGCAACCAGACATTTGACACCCACTGATGGAGACCTTCCTTTCCTGTCCCAGGTACTTGGGGGTAATTCCAGCACACCTATCCTCCCATTCACCGCTCACAGAATACAAAATCATAAAATCCTAAACAACACAGATGAGGAAGATGTAAGGTAGAAGGCACAGAGAGACTCCCAAAGCCTACACCTGGTGAGATAGGCCCCCCGCCAGCTGCCAGCTGAGGGAAAGGCAGGGGAGGACCTGAGTAGGAGGTGAGGCATCTTACACTTCACACTCAGTATCTGTCACGACTGCAGTGAGGTGGGGCAGGAGCCTTGCCTGATGAGGGAAGCATTAGTTCGCACCTGTGCAGAAGAGTTTGGGCTGAAAGAGGGTCTTCTGTGTCCAGGGCCCCTCTGCAGGGCATCAAGACAAAAGCCTCTTCAAGTCTTTTTTCTCCTCTCAAACCTAGAGGTCGGGCATTAGAAGACTCATTCGCTTACTTGATAATAACATCTTTTCTTATGTTTATGGGCCATGTAGATTTTCTTTCTTTCCGATGTTCTCTGGGGTTGGCTCTTGTTATAAGTTAGTAAGAGACAGGGCTAGAGATGTAAAGAAGCACTGCCCACAGGGTCTTTCCTCCCTCCTCCCCTCCTCGTCCCCTCTGCACCAGCCCTCTGAACCGCCCACCCTCCACTTCAAGACAGAGTAGCTCTAGGTGAGCCACCTCTTCCCGAGTCCTGCCCTCTCCCCGTTCCCTCCAATCATTTCAGCTGGAGGAACTGCAGCAGACAGGGGAGCTCTGGTGCCTAACCTATGGTATATCTTGCTCATTCCCCAGACTCATCTCTTGGATGTCTGGAATCCCATCCAAGAGATTCAAGGTACATTTTTTGAGACTCTGTCTCAAAACAAACAAACAAACAAACAAACCCAAAAAACCCCAAGAATTAAGGTCTGGTCTCACCAGATGTCTGTTGGGTCTTAACAGGGTAAGCTTTTGTCACCAAAAGCCTGGCTAAAAATGAGGTGTCAGAGGAATAAACACCTACAAGGATTGCAAAGGCTGCTCCAGACTAGGAACAGTGACGGATGGTGCAGAAGCAGGTCCCCAAAGCTGTACGGAATGACACCAAGCAGAAAAGCCCCCAGCATGGTTGTGATGGCACAGGTACAGAGTGCCCGGACCTTTAGAGTCTCTTTAACTCCAGCAAACCTGCTTGGCATCCATCTTCTTCAAAGCAACTTTAATCCCCAGGGTAAGAAGCTTTCTGTGTGGCCTCCAGGCAGACTCAAGAACCTTAATCACCTAGTGAGTTCAATACTTCCATCTCGCCGGGCAGTGGTGGCACATGCCTTTAATCCCAGCACTTGGGAGGCAGAGGCAAGCAGATTTCTGAGTTTGAGGCCAGCCTAGTCTACAGTGTGAGTTCCAGGACAGCCAGGACTACACAGAGAAACCCTGTCTCGAAAAAACAAAACAAAACAAAACAAAATTTAAAAAAAACCTTCCATCCCTGGGGGTCTCTTCCGGTGGCACAGCAAAAGGCCTGTGATATTTGAGATACACAAGCAAGTCCTTCAGAGTCCCCCTTCCAAAAGGATCCACCCTGCTACATCTACCCAGCACTTAAAATGTTCCTCTAGATCAGTGCTGACTAGAGGTGGTCCTGGGACCCCTGTGTCAGGGACTTTGGGGTAGCAATCCCAAAGGTAAGGGAGTAGAGTGGAGATACGGCAGGGTTAGGGGCTTCTGTCTTGAAGCTGTGCTGGCATAGGCAATTTAGATTACAGTATATCCGCCTCAGGTCTCTGAGGGGTTTGAAGACTAAGCTAGTGAAAGAAGTAACTCTATCTAAAGGAACTCAATTTACCGTGTCTGCTGCCGTGATCAACACCTGTGTCTCGTGATGACTAGACAGCAAAAGGTTTGAAGTTTATGTAAAACCTGAGGCTATGAAAGCTTCTAAGAAAATGTTTGAGGGTCTAGGAAGGTGTTTTGCGGTTGGTAAATGTAAGTTATGAAGGTTGGGGACATGAAAACCTTGGATGGTGACAGGAGCATGAGTTAAGAGACACGGGAGGAAGGAAAATGTTTCCAATCTCTTTCCCTCACTGTGCCGCTGTTGTAAACAGAACTATTCTCTCTCTCTCTCTCCCACAGGTCAACCCGACTACAGGTAAGTGCTGTCAACCAACAGCCTGCTTCCCTCCCACCTTCCTGAGGGTAGGATCTATTCCCCTTTCCCTGATCCTGGGGCCCACCCATCCTCCTCCTCCAACTCCCAAGAGAAGAGGCCTAGGAGTTTCAAATGTACACCCATGAAAACGATTTTCTTCCTAACTCTTTATCTTCTGCCCTAACATGTATCTGTTCCAGCCAAGTCCAGGTGCTTACTCAGACTCAGATCCTCCAAAGCTGGTGCCCACAAGGGCTCTGGCCCAGCCTCAAAGGAAGCTTCAAATGGGTCCCTTACCCCCAGATGGTCCCACAGCCTGGACAGCAGTGAACCAACCAGCTCTTCTGGACTTCCAGCTTTTTGCCCCACCCTCCAAAGACACCCCAATGTCAGCAGGAAGTAGTCATAGACGATTGCGTTGCCGCATTAGTCATTTATTATCAAGAAAAGGTTGGGATGTTTGCTTTCAGACCCCAGGACAAAGGGCTGAGGTGCGTATTTTACATATTAAAGCAGCCCTGGGCTCCAGGTTCTCCCAGCATCTCTCAGTCCCTAGCTGGCATACCCTGCCCCCAATCATGAACTTTTTCCAGCCCAGGAGCTGGGCTGCCCTTCACCCAGAGGCTCTTCCCTATTTTGGCATCTTTTCTCCTCCTCTCTCTGTGTGTACACTCTTTCTCTCTTCCCCTCTCTCCTCTCTCTCTCCCTTTCCATGTCAACTTTCTTGGCATCGGTCCTTAGGGCCAGTAAATCTGCCCAAGAGCAGCTTCCCAATGAATCTGCATATATATATTCATTTGAATTGGCTCATTTTACCAGTGAAGAAATTATCAGATGGCACGTTTTTTAAATTACATCAAAGAGTTATCTGAGGTAGGGGTGGCTGTGTGGCAGGACAGGTAGAGATGTGGGGTACCAAAATCCCCATCAGCCAATTCCTGACTCTACTGCAATAAGACAAACCAGCTGACTAAAAAGGACGACAGAAATCAACACAGAGGCCAAGCGCCAAGCGTTAATGGGAGGCCTTCCAACTGGTGACATTATGCTGGTCAGAGTGAGGGGATAACCGCAGGGACCAGGATCCTCCGAAGGGATTTTTGGCAGATGATGCAGGCAGAACGGAGACATTGCAATCCTAAACTGTTAGTCTGTAGTCTGTCACATGACACAATCCACTGCCTCCTGTCACATGATCTTCGCCCCTCCCCCACCTCCCTTCCTTCCCTTGGCTGTTTTGATTTGGTTAAAATAGATGCAAACTTTGGTCTTTTCTATTTTTAACAGCCAGCCATTACATAATCCACCCTGTAATCGCTGACTTGAAGCACGACTGGCAACAGCAGAAAATCCCTGGCGTTCGTGACAGGGAAGGACCGGCCAGCACAGAAACCTCTGGCAGCTCCGCTGACTGCCAACTGCCAGAGTCACATGGGCCCTGGGAAATCCCTCCCCCATGGCCTTTTGGGAACAGCAGGCTTTGGGGGAAGGGAATAGGCAGCCTGCCTGTGAGGAGTGATACTGAGACGGGCTCAGACTCCAACCAAAGGTGCTGAAGGGGGCCCTGGCCCAGACACCCTTAGACTCGATTTTCTTCCTAGAGAAGGGAGTCTCCAGAGGCATGGGCCTTTCCAAACACCACTTTCTAGCCTCTAACAGCCCTCTGAAACATTCATGCAAGAATGGAAAATGGACACAGAGCCAGGAAGCTATACTGTTGGCTCAAAGAGCACCCCTACCCCCTGCAAAGCTCTGAAGATGCTAGTCTGGTACAGCATTCAGTTGGTTAAGCATTTTGCAGCCCACAGAGGGCAGGCGCTCCATGCACCCGGATTGACAGTGTGGCACTGCAGGAGGCACAGCCTCTCTCCCTGAATTTGCCAGTCTTCCCCCAGTCCTAATCTTGTGAATCCAGGAGGCCAGTCTAATCTATAACAACTCATTCAATCAGTATCTGTGGAGTGTCACACGCTGGGGGTGGGGGGAATAGAGAGTAAAGTCACTGCC
>NW_021609571.1:0-3502 GCF_004785775.1 Grammomys surdaster | reverse complement strand
ACGGCAACCGCCCTAGCAACAGTCTTGCAATGGCGAGATTCTAATGGCCCTGGTTTCTACAGGCCCTTCAGAGTGGATGAGCGCAAAGGGCCTAGAGACAATGGAGATATGAGAGAGCTGTCTGCCAAGCTGAGAACTGAAGAGCAAGGGAAAGGTAGTCCAGAAAGAGGCTCGGAGAAAAGCATCTTCGCTTGGAGGAAAATAAAGATTGTTAGGCCGAACTGAAAACAAACTCAAGGGAACTCGTTTTATAATGGGAATGGTGTTACTAGTCCCTGGAAAAAGGATCGGCCATAATAAATGGCGTTGAGACGATTCTACTAAAAGAAGGAGAAAAACCTTTAAAATTTTTTTTTCAAGGTAGGGATTCTCTGTGTAGGACTAGCTGTCCTGGAACCCACATTGCAGACAAGGCTGGGCTCAAACTTAAAGATTTACCTGCCTCTGCTTCCCGAGTGCTGGGATTGGAGGCATGCAGGGGCAGGCTGGATCTTCCCCGTGAGTTCAAAGCCAGCCTAGTATACAGAGCAAGTTCCCAGGACACACAAGGCAAAGCCACTGTAATCCAGCACTTGAGAGACTGAGACAGGAGGAGGATCATGAGTTCCAACTCTTAGTGGGAGGATACAAGAAAGAAATACAAAGAAGAACAGAGAAGAAAAGAGAGAATGGCAAAGTGGTGTGGTTGGAGCCCAGTGGGTGAAGTGGTGAAAGCAAGAATATATATGTGAGTGTGTGTGTGTGTATATGTATATTCCAGTATATATATAAATATTCTATATCATCCAAAAAAAACCAAAAAACAAAACAAAACAAAAAACAACTAAAAAAAATAGTCATCAGTCATAGATAATAGTAAGTCAGAAATAAATGAACAGGAACAATCAATATTCACCATTCATGGATAATAGTAAATTAGAAATAAATGAACATGAATAATCAATAGTCATCAGTCAGAGTTCATGGGAAGTCAGAAATAAATAAAGCTGAAGTATCAAAAGTCATCAGTCATAGATAATAGTAAGTCAGAAATAAATGAACATTAATAATCAATGGTCATCAGTCATAATTAATAGGAAATCAGAAAAAAACAGAGATGAAATATCAATAGTCATCTGTCATAGATAATAGTAAGTCAGAAATAAATGAATATGAATAATCAATATTCACCATTGGTGGATTATAGTAAATCAGAAATAAATGAACATGAATAATCAATAGTCATCAGTAATATTTAAGAGTAAACAGAAAAACATAAAGCTATAATATGAATAATCATCCATCATAGATAACAGTAAGTCAGAAATAAATGAACAGGAATAATCAATATTCACCAATAGTTGATAATAGTAAATCAGAAATAAATGAACATGAATAATCAGTATTCACCATTCGTGGATAATAGTAAATCAGGAATAAATGAACATGAATAATCAATAGTCATCAGTCATAGTTAATGGGAAGTCAGAAATAAATGAAACTGAAGTATCAATAGTCATCAGTCATAGATAATAGTAAGTCAGAAATAAATGAACAGGAATAATCAATATTCACCATTCTTGGATAATAGGAAATGAGAAATAAATGAACATGAATAATAAACAGTCATCAGTCATAGTTAATTGTAAACCAGAAAAAAATAAAAATGAATTATCAATAGCCATGAGTCATAGATAATAGTAAGTCAGAAATAAATGAATATGAATAATCAATATTCACCATTGGTGGATTATATTAAATCAGAAATAAGTGAACTTCAATAATCAATAGTCATCAGTCATAGTTCATGAAAATCATAAATAAATAAAGCTGAAGTATCAATAGTCATCAGTCATGGATAATAGTAAGTCATAAATAAATAAACATGAATAATCAATAATCAGAATTCGTGGATAATAGTTAATCAGAAAAAATGAACATGAATAATCAACAGTCGTCAGTCATACTTGATAGTAAATCAGAAATATATAAAGCTGAAATATCAATAGTCATCAGTCATAGATAATAGTAAGTCAGAAATAAATCAACAGTAATAATCAATATTCACCATTTGTGGATTAAAGTTAATCAGAAAAAAATGAACATGAATAAACAATAGTCATAAGTCAGAGTTCATGGGAAATCAGAAATAAATAAAGCTGAATTATCAAAAGTAATCAATCATAAATAATAGTAAGTCAGAGATAAATTAACATGAATAATCAATATTCACGATTTGTGGATAACAGTAAATCAGAAATAAATAAACATGAATAACCAATAGTCATCAGTTAACGTTAATTGGATATCAGGAATAAATAAAGCTGAAGTGTCAATAGTCATCAGTCAAAGGTAATAGTAATTCAGAAATAAATGAACATGAATAATGAATAATCACCAATCGTTGATAATAGTAAATTTGAAATATATGAACATGAATACTGAATATTCACCCTTCGTGGATAATGGTAAATCTGAAAAAAAATTACCTGAATAATCAATATTCATCAGACATAGTTAATAGGAAATCAGAAGTAAACAAAGCTGAAATATCAATATTCATTAGTGATAGATAATAGTAAGTCAGAAATAAATGAAAATGAATAAACAATAATCACCATCGTTGATAATATTTAACCAGAAATAAATGAACATGAATAATCAATATTCACCATTCGTGGTTAATGGTAAATCTGAAAAAAAAGATGATGAATAATCAATATTCATCAGTCATAACTAATAGGAAATCAGAAATAAATAAAGATGAAATATCAATAGACATCAGTCATAGATAAAAGTAGGTCAGAAATCAACAGGAATAATCAATATTCACTATCATGGATAATAGTAAATCAGATATAAATGAATATGAATAATCATTAGTCATGAGTCATAGTTAATTGTAAACTAGAAAAAATAAAGCTGAAATATCAATAGTCATCAGTCATAAACAGTAGTAAGTCAGAAATATATGAACATGAATAATCAATATTCACCATTTGTGGATAATGGTAAAGATGAAAAAATGAACATGAATAATAAGTCATAGTTTATAGGAAATCAGAAATAAATAAAGCTGAAGTATCAATAGTCATCAGTCATAGTTAATAGTAAGTCAGAGATAAATGAACATGCATAATCAATATTCACCATTCGTGGATAATAGTAGATCAGAAATAAATGAACTTGAACAATCAATAGTAATCAGTCATAGGTCATGGGAAATCAGAAATTAATAAAGCTGAAATGTCAAAAGACATGAGTCATAAATAAGAGTAATTCAGAAGTAAATGAACATGAATAATTAATATTCATGGTTTGTGGATAATAGTAAAGGAGAAACAAATGAACATGAATAACCAAAAGTCATATGTCATAGTTAATAGGAAATCAGAAATACATAAAGCGGAAAAATCAATAGTCATCTGTCATAGATAATAGTAACTCAGAAATAAATGAACATGAATTATCAATAGTCATCAGTCATAGTTCATGGGAAATCAGAAATAAATAAAACTGAAGT